>NW_018743879.1:0-16894 GCF_001683475.1 Chenopodium quinoa | reverse complement strand
TTGAATTTGACGTCTAAACCCGAAAAAGTTTTTCAAAATCGAAAACAATTTTTGTAATTGTCAAAATCAATAAAAAAATGAAGTTAGTAATATCTTATATATTATTATCTTACTTATCCATAATTTTCTTATACGTACTTGTTGGTTTTATGGAGGATCAAACTTTTTCATTTACGAAAAAGAGTTATAATCGGAAAACGAAGCGATATGAATTGTGTTGATTCAAAAATTTGAACGTTTTAATCAAGAGTTCTTATGGCAAGACTTATCCGATTTTATCAATTATTTAGTATTAGAATATTAGAATCCTTTTTCTCGAAAAAAGAATTCATTGTTCTAGGATACGATGAAAGAGCTTATCGAAAACTTACAGCAGCTTGCCAAACAAAGGCTAATAGAAAAAAAAGTAAAGGTATAACTGGCATAAAATCTACGATTGGACTCAAAAAAGCGTAAGCCTCAGGTAATTTGGCGAATAAAAAACTACTCGAATAAAGGGCAGAATTAAGACACATCAAACTAAAGATATTAAGCATAACAAACATTTTTTTTTATTGCATTTTGATTGAGTTATTGATAGAAAGAAAAATGAAGAAAAAGGGCCTTCTTTTTTTTGAACTTACTCACTCAATCAAAAAACCTTCTACTCTCTGTCGAGAATAGAAGAAATTCTACTTTCATAAAATATCTTAATGGAATTCTATGTAATGATCAATAAATTCATTTGAATTCTATACCTACACGTATCAAAATACTAACAACGGAATCGAATCCATTTTTTAGCTATTTGGGCTGGAATTGACGAACAATTAATAACAATATTAGTGTTTAGTAGTGTAGAATAGCAATATAAGTGGGGCGTGGCCAAGTGGTAAGGCATCGGGTTTTGGTCCCGCTATTCAGAGGTTCGAATCCTTCCGTCCCAGAGCCAGAGCATATGTAATTTAAGATTGCATTTTTCGGTTTCGAAAGTTTAATAGTGGAGAGAATTGGATTCTTTCTGTTAATGATTGATTTTAATAAAAATGAATCTTTGTTTTCCCATTTCATCAAATGAAAGGAAGATAAGTGTTCAAATCACACACGGATACAAGTGAATTTGTTGGAGATTTAGGCAAGATGGGGTTATAGATTACATACATTGATTTGAATTCCAAAAAAAAGAGTGCCCTTAAGCATATATACATCCCCAATATATTTCTCTATAACATAGAAGGAGGGTAGTTATTTTTTTATTTATCCCGACAAAGAACGTTGATTTTCCAACCTCTTATTAAATTTTGATTTATTTATTTTTATTCTTCATTTATTAAATTAAATTAATGGTCGAGCTCAAAAAGAAACATGGATTTGTATTTCTTAGGGATATTTCCTTTATTCTATTGTAAAAAAAGAAGCATTGCATTACTCAAAATATCTTATAATAACTTAAGATATATTCCATACCCATGTATTGGCTGTTCTGACTGAACCAATGACTATTCATGATTTCATAATTGAATTAACCGCATACCGATTCCAAATTTGGGGAATGTTATGGTAAAACTTCGTTTGAAACGATGTGGTAGAAAGCAACGTGCGACTTGAAGGACATGATCCGTTGTGGATTCTTAGTATCCATCCTTCTCTAATAAAGGATGCTCTTGACTCGACATCCTTTGTTCTCTTCCACTCGAACTTGCATTGTATTTTATGTTGGGGTTAGAATGAAACTAGTACATGATGGAGCTCGAGGAATAAAGTATTGAGCTATTTCTCAAGGAAAAAGAGAAGGGTCTAGGGTTAGTGTCAATCAATAAGTCGGACCAACTTCGTAAGTATATCTTTGACAGAAAAATCGAAAGGATAAAAAAAAGTTTCAAATCCCAAAGGAAAATTGTTTATTGGAATTGCTAAAACCTTTTCGATAATATGATAATTATATATATCATCAGGAGTCTAACGTCCGTATGATTCTATTTTTGATAGAACGAAATAACAAAAAGGGCATGTTACTGCCATTTTTGAAAGTATTCCTAATCAACAAAGTAATGTCTAAACCCAATGATTAAAAAAAAAAGGTAAAGATTTCCGGAACAAGGAAATACCTTTTTAATTGTTAATTGTCATAACACTTGGACTTGGATCAGAATTTCGAATTCAAATCGATTCTAAATGAGACAAAAGGGTATTTGAGACTGCTCAATAAATGAAATGCAAGATTTTTGTTTGAGCTATTCAACTTGATTTATGAGTATACAAATGATTTTTTTTAGGAAATAAAGAAATGAAAAGGACTTAATTCTTATTCTAATTCATTTGATGATTTTATGGGCTTATTTGATTGGGCATTCTAATTTACATATACCTAACTTTGAATCATTTTTCTCGAGTCGTACGAGGAAAAAACCTCTATACGTTTCCAAGGGGGTGTTGTTGACCTAATATATCCCAATGAGCCGTCTATTGAATCATTGCAATTGATGTTCGGTGCCGAATAGAAGGAAGAGATTTGCAAAAGGTGGGTTTTTATGATCCGATAAAAAGTCAAACTTATTTAAATGTTCCTCTTATTCTAGAATTTCTTGAAAAAGGTGCTCAACCGACAGAAACTGTTTATGATATTTTAAAGAGGGCGGAGATTTTTAAAGAATTTCGGCTTAATCAAACGAAGTTCAATTAATCAAATAAAAAACAAAGATAATGCGGTTGTAGTTTGATAGAATTTTTTTTCTTCTTTTTCTATTCTTGTAGATTTCTTATGTAGTGCCAATCCAACACAAAAATTTTCTTTATATATATTTTGACTTTTTCAACTTCGATTTCCAAAATATTATATATTGTATATATCGTATTTCTATTTATAATATTCGAATAATTCGATAAAAGAAAATCTTTATCCTAATCATATATTTAGATTAAATAAAAATAATATTAAATAAAGAAATTCAAAAATATTAATATTTGTATTTTTTTCTATTTATATTGACAAGAGTATATTTAACAAATATAATTCAATTTTGAAGTAAAAAAAAGTAGAAAAAATGAAATGGTTTATTTCGGTCTTAGGCCCCAAAAATAGTTTTTTATTCAAGGGTGTGTTGGATTTTTTGCAATATAGAATTTGGATCCAAAAAATGGATAATAATATTTGGTCTAGAAATGTATTTTCTCTAAGAAATTTTTTTGATTGTCATCTGATCCGTTTGCTTTTATGTTCGGAATCGATTCGAAAACTTTGTTTGGATTTCTGTTAATTCGAAGTTTGATTCCATTCCATTTTTTTATCTCGATTGTATCTACATAACATATCTATTTCTTTTTCGGGTTGCTAACTCAATGGTAGAGTACTCGGCTTTTTGAGTGCGGCTAGAATCTTTTACATATTTGATGAAGCAAGGAATTCGTCTACATCATCGGTAGAGTTTATAAGACCACGACTGATCCTGAAAGGAAATGAATGAAAAAAGAGCATGTCGTATCAATATAAAATTCGGAGAATATTTCATTCTTACCAAATTGGTATACAATTCTATTTGAATTCTTGCAAGGAAACGAAATGAATTCAAAGTTGGGTCGATTGAATAAAGAAAGAACAACGAGTTTATTTTCATAATTTGAATGATTTCCCGGTCTAATTAGACGTTAAAATAAATTAGTAACTGATGCGGGAAAGGATTCTCCCACGAGTGGATGCTTTGTTTTTTTATAGCGAATCCTAATTATTCGATTATCCATTATACATAAGGGGATAGCGATAAATGTATAGAAGAAAGAGTATATTGATAAAAACTTTAGTCTAAATTCCAAAATCAAAAGAGCGATTAGGTTTAAAAAATAAAGGATTTCTAACCATCTTATTTTTTTTCTTATAACAAATAAAAAACCAATTAGATGCAACAAAAATAAAGAGTCTACTGATGAATTTACCCATCTCCGAGGTATCTATTATTTCATAATAAAATATCTTGTTTTGACTGTATCGCACTATGTATTATTTGATAACCCAAGAAACCCGCTATTTTTACTTTTGTTTTCGGGATAAATTGAAAATGGAAGAATTCCAAGGACATATACAACTAGATAAGTCTTGGAAACATAACTTTTTCTATCCACTTATTTTTCAGGAATATATTTATGCATTTGCATATGATCATAGTTTAAATAAAGCGATTTTGTTGGAAAATTCGGGTCACAAGAAATACAGTTTACTAATTGTAAAACGTTTAATTACTCGAATGTATCAACAGAATCATTTAATTCTTTCTGCTAATGATTCGAGCCAAAATGGTATTTTTGGGTACAAGCACAAAACGAATTTGTATTCGCAAATGATGACAGAAGGTGATTAGGGGATTTTTCTCCCACCAATCGGAATGCGCCACGTGGACCAATCAGGTCCTGCCAAGTGTCTCCTAGTTGGAACTGTCAGGGCTTGCCACGTGGCACGCGCTTAATCGTCCACCTTGCACCTGTTATGTCACGACATGTGGCATACTCCATGCCTAATGGAGAAACCGGCCACCCAGGCCCAACTTCCGAGGAAGCCCAATCGGCCCTAGGTTTACCTAAACCTAGGATGGGCACGTTTCCCAAGGTTATAAATGCCTCCCTTAATCCTCATTAAGGGGGAGGACAGGACAGGACAGGACAGAAACATTACGGAACACACTAATAACCGGCTGATCTCGCTAACAAAGCAGATTACCTACATTAAACACTCTCACCTAGAGAGACCTTATTACTTTAATTTCCGCATTAATTACTCCTTAATCAGGTACTAACTTGACCGTTGGAGGCGGAGCTCACATGAGTCTCCGTTATTTTGCAGGTACAGGCGTCCGGTTCCAGTCTCGGAATTGTAACTCTCCCGCAGGACATCAGAAAACCCCGAAACATTTGGCGCCGTTTGTGGGGAGAGTACTTCAGAGATGGCATCCAAGTCTGTACCGACTCCTGAAGAGAGGCGTCCCGTAGACGACCCTCAAGTTCAGTCGGACCATGACACCGAAAGTGAATTTGAAGTTGAAACTCATACAGCTTCAGACGGGACCCTAAGGGCCCGACGTACCCGTCATACTGAAAGGAGGGAACGGGAGCATCTTCAAACAGGAAGCGAGCCAGCAGGCGCACCGCCTGTTCGGCAACAGCCGACTGATGGGTCTGCTCCCATCACAAGGAACGAACTCATGACCTTCATGAGGGACTTCAAGGGAGAGATTCAAGAGTTGATCAACAAGAAGCCGCCTGCTTCAGTCAAGGAGCAGTCGGCCAAGAAACCCTCCACTTCACTGAAGAGGAAGCCAGTTCAAGGGCGAGAGGCGACTCCTCATCCTAAATCTAGGAAGCGGGAGCCACCTGCCCTTGTTTACACAAAATTCCGTTATCCTACAGGAAATAGGAAACCGGTTCGTCATATTCAGGCGGACGGGTCAAAGCAAACATTCACAGATGCTCGGCTACTGCTAGAGCAGAAGAAGAGTGACCGATTGTCAGAGTCGGCTTCTACTTCAAACTTTCAAGACAGTTTGCGAAATGCCTCGATAAGGCATACTCAGTCGTACCATGAGAGTCAGTCAGGCGGCACCTCCTGTCAGTCCGGCTTTCATAGTGCCCAGGCGGTACCAAACTTACCATTTGTGCCGCAACAACAGTATTTTATGCAGCCACCTCCATTTGGTGGACCTACATCAAAAAACGTCCAACCTATGGACTGGCAGCTACGGTTGCTAAGACTTGGTGAACAGCCGTCGGCCTTCTCCAAGGAAATTACTGAAGCCGCTCAGCCGGCCAAAATGAAAAATGTACTAGTAGGCGCCTATGACGGCACTACTAACCCAGAAGACCATCTGATGGCATTCACCAACCTGATGTACCTTCAAGGGTTGGATGATCCCACTTGGTGCAAGTGTTTCCCAGCGACTCTCAAAGGAAATCGCACAACAATGGTTCGGCAACCTGCCGACTGGTTGTGTAAATAGCTTCAGGACGCTTGCTTACTTATTTGCCTCCAACTTCGCCATGAACATCCCTGAGAAGAAAACGACCCTTGATTTGGGAACAATTCAGCAGGGCGAGAAGGAGGGGCTTCGTTCTTACATCAGGCGGTTTAACCTGATGAGAATACAGATTCAAGGGTTACCGGATGAGGTAGCTTATACCGACTTTTTTAGAGGTCTCAAAGACGGGTCTACCTTCAAATTTGATTTGGTTCGAAAAAGGGTGGCGACTCTTCAAGAGGCCTTGATTGAAGCAGAAGCCTATATACAGGCGACTGATCTGTGTACGATTAAACAGTCGGACGGGAAAAGGTTCGACAAAAGAGAAGGACGACAGAAACAGTCGTCAAACAAAGATGAGAAAAGAAAAGAGGTCTGGGCGGCTGATTCCTCTAAACAGCCGGCCCAGAAAAAGAAAAAAGAATTCAAACCATACTCCCCAAAGTATGCGTTTAACAAGGATAACCAATTTATCCTAAAAGAAATCAAGGGACGGATCTCAATTGAGAAGCCGGTCCCCATGAAGGGTTCTACAAACAACCGGAACCAAGATAAAATCTGTGCTTATCATGATGACGTTGGTCATCACACCAATGACTGCATCAGTCTCATGCGGTACCTAGACCGCCTGGCTGAGCAAGGTGATCTTGACACTTATGTCAAGAAATCTACGGGGAACACTTCCTCAAAAAAGCTGTCGGCCAAAAAGAATCAACAGGCCGACAGCTCCGATACAGATGATGCAGTCGTCTACACCATTGCAGGCGGCTTCTCAGGAGGCGGCCCCACTATTAGGGGCAACAAAGATAATATAAGGCGGTTGGATGTAAATTCCGTTCACCAAGAACGGCCGTCCAAATATACATTTCCTGAGATTGTCATCACTGAAGAGGATCTAGGAGGGGTAAGGGGGCCGCATGACGACCCTCTAGTTATTGAATGTAAAGTGGCCAACCAGAGGGTTGGCCGAATCCTCATAGATACCGGGAGCTCCTCAGATCTCATCAGCAGCAAATGTCTGTCGAAACTTAAATATCAGACTGACTGCATACATCCGGCCTCCCACCCTTTAATAGGGTTTGGAGGAGGAGTCGTCCACCCACTGGGACGAGTAGATTTACCCATTCGCCTGGGCGAAAAAGGGGAAGGACGACACATGGTAGTCCGGTTCCTAGTAGTAGAGGAACTCTCGGCCTACAACATGATTCTGGGTCGACCAACCCTGAATAATTTCCAAGGCTGTTATAATCCCGTCTCTTATGTTGCTCAAGTTTGAGAGGGATAATGGAACAGTCGGCTCCCTAAGGGGAGATCAGAGGATGGCCCGAGAGTGCTATCTCTCGGATGTCAAGCCCACTGTTATGGCCACTGGGTCAAGTGGTGAAAAAACAGACCTTGACAATGTCAAGGAGAGTGCGCCTGTTCAAGAAGCAGGCGGCAAAAAGAGAAAGGCGTCCCTGACAGAGTCCGCAAGAAAAGCAAGAAAATAGCAATCATTGGCAGAGGAGCGACCGGATGAGTTCCGCCCTCAGCCGGCTGGTGAGCATGCGGACCTGATCTTAGACGACTCACGTCCTGACCGAACAGTCAAAGTTGGGACGACTGCTCTGAGAAACCTTGGTGACGACTTTCACAACCTATTGAAAGAATACAAGGACATCTTTGCATTTGAAGTCCATGAAATGCCAGGCATTAGTCCTGATCTGGCGGTACATAAACTCGCCGTGGATCCGAAAAAGAAGCCGGTACGGCAAAAGAAGCGAAACCATGGCGAAGAAAGAAGTCAGGCGGCAGCCGCCGAAGTTAAAAAATTACTTGATGCAGGGTTCATTCGGCAATGTTACTTCCCAGACTGGGTTGCAAATGTGGTGCTTGTTAAAAAGCCGAATGGCACCTGGCGAATGTGTGTAGACTACACAGACTTAAACAAGGCGTGCCCCAAAGACAGTTACCCTCTGCCTAAAATTGATAACCTGGTCGACTCAACAGCCGGCCATGCCTTGATGAGTTTCATGGACGCCTATTCTGGTTTCCATCAAATTCCCTTATGGAAGAAAGATCAGGAGAAGACGACCTTCGTCACTGATCAGGGGTTATACTGTTACACGGTCATGCCGTTTGGTCTTAAGAATGCCCCGGCTACCTTCCAACGAATGATAAACACAGTGTTCTTTGATCAGATTGGGAGAAACGTCGAGGCATATATTGATGATATGATTGTCAAGACTAAACTTCAGAAAGATCATCTGTCGGACCTCCGAGAAACTTTCGCCACACTCAGGCGGCACCATGTCATGCTCAATCCCAAGAAATGTGTATTTGGAGTTGAGTCTGGGAAATTTCTCGGATTCCTTATCAATCAGAGAGGAATAGAAGTGAACCCTGAGAAGGTGCAGGCGGTCATTGACATGCAGTCGCCTCGTACCATCCGAGAGGTTCAGAAGTTAACAGGTTGTCTGGCGGCCTTGGGAAGATTTCTAAGCCGATCAGGCGACAAATGCCTATACTTTTTCCAGGCAATTAAGAAAAAGGCAAGGTTTGAATGGGGGCCAGATGCTGAGGCCGCCTTCCAGAAATTAAAAGTTCACTTGCATTCCTTGCCGAGGCTGGTCAGCCCTTTGCCCAAAGAGGTTCTCTACATGTACCTGGCCGTCTCTGATCATGCGTTAAGCGCTGTTCTCCTTGCTGAAAGGGACGGCTGTCAGCTCCCGGTCTACTTTGTCAGTCACGTACTGAAAAATGCCGAGTTGAGGTATCCCCTAGTGGAGAAATTTTGGTCTTGCACTCTTCATGGCTGTTAAAAAATTGAAGCCCTACTTTTTGGCACATACAGTCGTCGTGTATACAGACCAACCTATCAAGCGGCCGCTGACCATCATGGAGTCGTTAGGCCGAATGCTCAAATGGGTCATAGAAATACAGAGCCTCGAAGTTACTTTTGAGCCTAGAAAAGCAGTGAAGGGGCAAGCCTTTGCTGACTTTATTGTAGAGATGACTCGTCCTCCTGACTCTCAAGTTCCAGACCAAGTATGGAAGGTATATGTGGACGGAAGCTCTACTTCAAATGGTTGTGGAGCAGGCGTCATATGTCAGTCGCCAGAGGGCGACAGGTTCGAGTATGCTCTACGCTTCAGTTTTCAGGCTTCAAACAATGAGGCAGAATATGAAGCTTTACTAGCCGGGATCCGCATGTGCAAGGCGACAGGGGCAAGAAAAATAGACGCCTGTTCCGATTCACAATTGATAGTGAGTCAGTACAATGGCGAATACGAAAGCAACCCATCCGGCCATGATCAAGTATTTACAAGCGGTCCGACAAGCAGTCGGCTCCCTTGAGGATTTCCATCTGATCCAAGTGCCGAGATCAGAAAACAACCAGGCGGATGCGCTGTCAAAATTAGCATCATCCGCCTCCTCTGATACTCCTCGAACTGTTTTTTGGGAAGTAATGGAGAAGAGAAGCATCGAGGAAAACCCTATTGGAATCCTAGACAGAAGCTCAACCTGGATGGATTCAATCAGGGCATATCTGACAAACGGTACACTGCCGGATGATCCTCAACAGGCGGCAGCACTGAAAAAACGAGCCACCTGTTTTGAAATGATTAAGGGAGAACTTCACAAGAGGGGGTACCTTCAACCCTTCTTAAAGTGTGTTACTCCAGAAAAGGGACGAGAGATACTAGATGATCTTCACTCTGGTTACTGTGCTTCTCATATAGGTGGTAGGATGCTTGCTCAAAGGGCAAGGCGGCAGGGCTACTTTTGGCCTACTTTGGAAGCAGATGCAATGGAGATGGTTAAAAAATGTGACAAGTGCCAAAGGTTTGGCAAACTAATTCACCGACCGGCTACTAACCTCGCTACCATTCACAGCCCACTACCGTTTGCTAAGTGGGGTATGGACATTCTGGGTCCATATACGCCTGCTACAGGCGGAAGGAGGTACATACTTGTTGCCGTCGACTACTTCACTAAATGGGTAGAGGCGGAGGCTGTAAAGGGAATCAAGACGAAAGATGTAATTTCATTCATTTGGAAAAATGTCATCACTCGGTTCGGGGTTCCCATGTCTATGGTTTTTGATAATGGTCCCCAATTTGAGACGCCTGTTCTCAAAAGCTGGTTGGGTGACCAGGGAATTGCAAACTACTTTGCATCTGTCGGCCGTCCACAAGCAAACGGCCAAGTAGAAGCCTTTAATAAAATCATCTCAGACGGTCTCAAGAAAAAGATTGAACGAGCAGGCGGCCTATGGGCGGATGAACTACCACATGTTCTCTGGGCCATTAGGACGACTGAAAAAGGGGCGACTGGAGAAACTCCATTCCTCCTAACTTATGGTGCGGAAGCTGTTCTTCCAATAGAACACTACGAGCCGACTCTTCGAGTAATGCTATATGACGAAGAGGCAAACTGGGAAGCCATGCGCCTGGCATTAGACTCACTTCCTGAAAAGAGGGGCAATGTTGTTTTGCGCCATGAGATCTATCGCCTGAGAATGACTAGATCATACAACAAAAAAGTACACAGGCGTCCACTCAAAGTAGGGGACTTTGTACTTAGAAAAATGGAAGCAGTTGGTAGGGCTAATGAGTCTGGCAAACTAACTCCCAACTGGGAAGGACCCTACCGAATCTATGAGGAAGTCAGGGACGGTACCTACCGTCTGGAAACACCAGACGGACAACCGTTGCCTCGAACTTGGAATGTAGATAATCTTAAGAAATATTTCATTTGAATAATGTAAAGTAAAGAGCTACTTAATAAAAGTTTGCACTTACTATTTAATTTTGTACTACGAGGGGCATGCCGTCTGTACCTTTACAGTCGGCTACTCTCCATTGAGTTTTTACACTGTATCTTCAGAGGGGCATGCCGTCTGTACCCTTACAGTCGGCTACTCTCCATTGAGTATTTCCCTCACAATAGGGGCATGTCGCCTGGGATTATAGTCGGCTACTCTCCATAAGAAGATGGCCGACTGGTTCCAAACACATAGCCACCCCCCTAATACTTAGCTAAAAAATTAGGGCCTGGCCGACCCTGTGCCTAACAGGCGGCTACCCTCCTTAGCACCTACGTTCACCAAGAACTTACCAAGGCCACAGGCCGAATGATCAGACCAGGCGCCAAGCCAACTGATCAAATCTACAAAACTAATACGACCTGTCCCAACATCATAGCAGGCGTCTGACGGCATCCCTCCGGATGAAATTCATCGCAGAGAGCAGCTCCCTTTTGGGTGGAACATTGTTCTATAAACTAATTACACGGCACCTATACGACTGTCCCCAAGGGCAACCACGTAGCCGTTTTTGAGACAAGGATAACTCTATCACTAACCAAACCAGTGGTAGCAGTTGACATCTGAGTCAGATGACCGCCTGTATTACTTGGGATAAATGCAGGGGGTACCTATTGAGTTAATAGCCAACAAACATTGGCGAATCAAGGGGTCTAGCCGGCCTACGCCGCCTGGTACCTCTACTTCTCAAACAAAAGTGACGACGACTGAGTAACTCCAACGTTAACTCATAGTCACTCCCTCAAATTTGGTATGGAACCTAAAAGGTTTGAGTCGTCCGCCTGTTTTTAACAAACAGGGGCACTCAAACCCCTATTCCTACTAGGTAATTTATTGAGTTAATAGCCAACAAACATTGGCAAATCAAGGGGATCAGCCGGCCTCCGCCGCCTGGTACCTCTACTACTCAATCTAGATTGTGACGAAGACTAAGTAACTCCTATGTTAACTTAATAGTCACTCAAACTTAGTATGGAGCCTAAAAGGTATGAGTCGTCCGCCTGTTTTTAACAAACATGGGCTCTCAACCACAACTCTTGCTAGGTTAACAAATTATGAGTTAAAAACCAACAACATTGGCAATAAAGGGAAACAACCGGTACCCGCCGCTTGTTATCTTTACTACTCAATTCCTTGGCGACTAGGTAATACTCTATTTACTTGGTCAGACCACTTTCCTACCTGGTTAAAATTACAAAAAGACAGGCACGCCTGCCTAAAAAGGATCCAGACAAAATAGTTCGAATACCGATTGGATAAATGGCCGACTGATCGTCTACCCTGGAAACAGACAACCAGTCGTCCAGGGGCATAGGCGGCGTACTAACTATCCGTACCTGTCTGCAACGTTCGGCCATGTACAACAGTCGGTCTAGTAAACAATTGGATACTAGATATGGAATACTTGGACAAATTTGAAGCAAACAAAAATTCATTAAAAATAAGCCGGTCATTAAAGACCAGCAAAATATTCAAAGCCCCGGCCCCCTGGCCGGGTAAATACAAAGCAAACGGCACGCAGGCCGTGGAAAGAATACATTAAGCTTAAGAAGGGGGCAGTTCAGTATTAGCAGCTGCCGCCTGGTCAGCACTCTTCTTGCTGGACTCGGCTTCAGCTGCATCCTTTTTTGATGCCTTACCCCCAAGTGGCACAAGCGCCACAACCGGCTCCTCCTCCTCCTCCAACGCTTCTCCCAACGCCTCTTCTTCAGCAGCCGCCAGGATCTCTTGATTATATGTTTCCGAACACTGGCGGTACGTTCTTTCCCAAGAGGCAAAGTCGGCATTGGGGAAGAGGCGGCCCCAAGTCATGCGCTGGATTTGAGCGGAGTCTTCCATCATCTCCCGGACGAGCTCTTTCTTCTCTTGCTCGGCCTTTTCCGAGAGCTCTTGGGTAAGACTCTTCTCTTGGCTCACCAGGCGTTCTTTTACGCTGGCCAAGGATTTCTCCATGGCTTCGTAAGAGTACATTTTTAGGCGAAGAGGTTTCAGCTCGGCCTTAAGATTTGTGTTGGTCGCCTTCAGCTCGTCATTCTTCTTCTGGGCCGCCTCTAACTGAGCCCGAACAGCGGCGGTAGCCTGCGCCTGATAATAAAGAATATCAATGGTCAGTACTTCATTTTGGGCAATTTGAAACATTGCCTTATCACAGTCAGAGGCGGCCATAGCTTTTGCAGCCTTTACCTCTTTGTTCTTCCGATCAAGCGGCTTGCGAAGGTCGTTAACTCGGAGCAAGGCCTAAGTACAAAAAAAAAAAAAAAAAAAAAAAAAA
The DNA here is from genome assembly GCF_001683475.1 of Chenopodium quinoa. Taxonomy (NCBI): domain Eukaryota; kingdom Viridiplantae; phylum Streptophyta; class Magnoliopsida; order Caryophyllales; family Amaranthaceae; genus Chenopodium; species Chenopodium quinoa. The sequence continues at coordinate 3,837 of NW_018743879.1, read as the reverse complement.
CAGGCGTCAGTTTCCAAACAAAAAAGAAACACAGGCGTCCAGAAATTTAAATACTCAAAAATATGCTAAGTATACCTCAGCAAGGACCCCTGCAATCCCGTCAAGGTCAAGGGTGCCGACACCCCTGACCGCCTCCCTTTCAGCTGGAGGAACTGCCCTGATCATAGACTTGGCCATGTCTACCAAGTCAGGCTCCTGGGGGCCGGCTGCATCAAGCGTAAACAAACGGATTAGACCTAGTAACAAAGGGAGCAAGTCTAAAATTTACAAGGACAACTTCATACCTTTAGGCGGCCCAGTTGGAGTTTTAGAAGAAGTGGCCGGCTGTTTCTAAGCCGCCACCTGTTTCCTGGCAGAACCAGGAGAGCTCCCAACAGTCGTCTTCCGGGCCTTGGGGTCCGGCTGTTGGGAAGATGAAGCTCTTGGAGCGCCCGTCTAAAACAGAAGAAAAAAGTCAGTATATGCATAAACACTCCAAAAAGAGGGTGAGGTTCGGAGCTCACCAAGGGTGCCCCCTTGTTGGGGGAGTCGGTACAAGACTGTTGCATGAGAGAGGCCCGCAACATGGCCGCCGCAGTCTTGGATGCTGTTATTTTACTCATGGCGTCAGCTGCAAAAAATAAACAGCAAAGTAAGTAAAAATCCCAAGTAAACAAGGCGTGAAAAAACAGAGTATTTGTCAGGCCGGCTACCTCTAGAGCACCGACTGCTGAGGCCACAGGCGGCCAAAAAGTACTCGTCATAGAGCCACTTGAAGCTCGGGACGCAGTTTAGGGGTACTTGCTCTCGTACCCCTGAAGTAGAGTTCACCCTAGTCTCTACTTTGAAGAGTCCTTTGTCTAGGATCTCTTTTTTAGCCTTTGGGGGAACAGGCGGCATGCTGCGGCCGCCTGCGAGAAGAGGCGGATCCCTATTCCACTTGTTAAAGCGTTTGTTTAGCTCCGTATCTGAACCCTCGATGATAAGGAAGGTGTTCCGCTAATCCTTCCATTTGTTCGCCTTACCTCTCGTCATGAGGTAGCCCCTATGGCTTGTTAATTGATACCAGCCGGTACCTCCCGACTTAGGGGTCCGGCTGAGATAGTTCATGTGGGCGAAAGCCTCAAAGCTTGGCTCCACCCCGTACATTTCGCACCCGGCCACATAGCCGAGTACGTTTACCCAGGAGTTGGGGGCTAACTGCCATAACCCCAAATCATACCCATCTAAAATCCGCTAAACAGCCGGATGTAATGGGAAGCGCAGTCCAGCTTTGATGGCCGCCACATAGCAGCCAAAGCAGCCGTCATCATAGCTGGTACCAGCCGGCCAGACGACAGTGTCTTCTGGATCCGGCACGAACAGTAAAAATCCGGGGCCCATTCTGTGGTTAGCTATAAAGCTCTCCACTTTGTCTTGCATGGCTGCGATCCGGCCCCGGGGTACCGTGCAGTAGTAGGGGGTGTTTTCCTCTCTGTAAGAGGCGGATGGCTCCGCCCAATTGCCCCCCTTCTCAACTGCATGAGAAAGCCTCGCCTCTTGTAGGCGACTGTTTCTTTCTTCTGAGCCTGGAGAAGCGTGGCCAGAAGAGCTGGACTCGGACTCGTCCTCTGACGAGTCCGAAGAGGACGACTCCTCCCCTCTCCCTTAGAAGGAGCAGGAGGAAAATTAGACATATCAACGGTGAAATGGGAAGGGACCACCTTGACCCCTCCCTCAGAACTGTCGGCTTGGCAGCCGCCTCGTTTCACTTCTACATCTGGCGCCTGGTCAGATGTTTCACTAATGAGCACCCTTTGGGAGGAGCCGTCCGAGTTTGAGATCATAGCAGTCTTTTTTGTTCTGGCCATCACGTTCTGCATAGACACAGATACAGTCGAACTTTGTATAAAGGGCAAAGATGGGTCCAGAAAAGGGCAGGCGGCACTCCTAGTCCTAGATTCAGCCGTCCTCGGTGACCGGCTGATCACTAACTTAGGTCGTGTCGTGTGCTTCCGTGGTGCCATTTCAAAAAATAAAAAGAAAATTAAGAGTAAGAGAACTGAGTTACCTGAACGAGTGACGGTTGATGAAGTTCTGGAAATCCGGTGCAGTCGGCTTGTCAGAACAGGCGGTAGGCAGAAAAAGTCCAAAATGTCAGAGCAAGTTCAGGGGTCCGAATGTTCTCAAATAGTTCTCAAAGTGTGAAAATGACTCAAGGCAACTCTCCCTTATATAGGCGAAGTGAGAAGGCGAAGGGTCACTTCCAGAATTCAAAATTTGGGCGGGAAAATCTCTCGTCCATTCGCCGACTGACACCTATAGCAGGCCGTCGCCCGTTACAGTGCGACACCTGTCACAGGTAACACGTGACCAATCACGTGCCACTTGTGAGGGGCAAATGATTAGGGGATTTTGCTCCCACCAATCGAAATGCGCCACGTGGACCAATCAGGTCCTGCCAAGTGTCTCCTAGTTGGAACTGTCAGGGCTTGCCACGTGGCACGCGCTTAATCGTCCACCTTGGACCTGTTATGTCACGACATGTGGCATACTCCATGCCTAATGGAGAAACCGGCCACCCAGGCCCAACTTCCGAGGGAAGCCCAATCGGCCCTAGGTTTACCTAAACCTAGGATGGGCACGTTTCCCAAGGTTATAAATGCCTCCCTTAATCCTCATTAAGGGGGAGGACAGGACAGGACAGGACAGAAACATTACGGAACACACTAATAACCGGCTGATCTCGCTAACAAAGCAGGTTACCTACATTAAACACTCTCACCTAGAGAGACCTTATTACTTTAATTTCCGCATTAATTACTCCTTAATCAGGTACTAACTTGACCGTTGGAGGCGGAGCTCACAGGAGTCTCCGTTATTTTGCAGGTACAGGCGTCCGGTTCCAGTCTCGGAATTGTAACTCTCCCGCAGGACATCAGAAAACCCCGAAACAGAAGGGTTTTGCTGTCATTGTAGAAATTCCATTTTCCCTGTTATTAATATCTTCCCGCGGGGAAAAAGAAGAAAAAGAAAAAAAAAAGTAAAATCTCATAATTTGCGATCTATTCATTCAATATTTCCTTTTTTAGAGGACAAATTCTTCCATTTAAATTATGTGTTAGATATATTAATAACTTACCCTGCCCATCTAGAAATCTTGGTTCAAACTCTTCGCTACTGGTTGAAAGATGCCTCTTCTTTGCATTTAGTAAGATTTTTTCTTTATGAGTCTCGTAATTTAAATAGTCTTATTATTCCAAAGGAATTTATTTCCTTTTTGAAAAAAGGAATCAAAGATTATTCTTGTTCCTATATAATTTCCATGTATGCGAATAGGAATCCTTTTTTGTTTTTCTCCGCAACCAATCCTCTTATTTACGATCAACCTCTTTTGCAACCCTTATTGAACAAATTTTTTTCTACGGAAAACTCAAATATCTAGTAAAAGTTGTTACTAAGGATTTTGGGGTTATCCTATGGCTTTTCAGAGAACCTTTCCCGCATTATGTTAGGTATCAAGGAAAATCAATTCTAGCCTCAAAAGGGACATCTCTTTTGATGCATAAATGGAAAAATTACCTTATCCATTTCTGGCACTTTAATTTTTCTGTGTGGTCTCAACCAAAAAGACTCTATATCAATCGATTATCAAACCATTCCTTAGACTTTATGGGTTTTCTTTCAAATGTGCGACCCAATTCTTCAGTAATACGGAGTCAAATGTTCGAAAATGCATTTCTATGCCGCAGTTCCAATTATTCCTCTTGTTAGATCGTTGGCTAAAGAGAAATTTTGTAATGTATTAGGGCATCCCGTTAGTAAGTCGGTTTGGACCGATTTATCCGATTATGATATTATTGATCGATTTGGACGTAT
>NW_018743877.1:0-30974 GCF_001683475.1 Chenopodium quinoa | reverse complement strand
TTCAATTTGCTTTGTAGAATGTATTTGACTTTCATTTGATTCAAATAGCTTTGTTTGAATGTGTTTGACTTTCTTTTGATTCAATTTGCTTTGTAGAATTGCATTTCACTTTCATTTGATTTAAATAACTTTGTTTGAATGTGTTTGACTTTATTTGATTAAAATAACTTTATTTGAATGTGTTTGACTTTCATTTGATTCAATTAGCTTTGTAGAATGTATTTGACTTTCATTTGATTCGAAAGATTTGTTTGAAGGTGTTTGACTTTCATTTGATTCAATTAGCTTTGTTTGAATGTTTTAGACTTTTATTTGATTCAAATAGTTTTGTAGAATGTATTTCACTTTCATTTGATTTAAATAACTATGTTTGAATGTGTTTGACTTTCATTTGATTCAAATAGCTTTGTTTGAATGTGTTTGACTTTCATTTGATTCAATTAGCTTTGTAGAATGTATTTGACTTTCATTTGATTCGAAAGATTTGTTTGAAGGTGTTTTACTTTCATTTGATTCAATTAGCTTTGTTTGAATGTGTTTTACTTTCATTTGATTCAATTAGCTTTGTTTGAAGGTGTTTGACTTTCATTTGATTCAATTAGCTTTGTTTGAATGTGTATTACTTTCATTTGATTCAATTAGATTTGTTTGAAGGTGTTTGACTTTCATTTTATTCAATTAGCTTTGTTTGAATGTGTTTGACTTTCATTTGATTCAATTAGCTTCGTAGAATGTATTTGACTTTCATTTGATTCAAATAGCTTTGTTTGTAATGTGTTTGACTTTCTTTTGATTCAATTTGCTTTGTAGAATGCATTTCACTTTCATTTGATTTAAATAACTTTGTTTGAATGTGTTTGACTTTTATTTGATTCAAATAGTTTTGTTTGAATGTGTTTGACTTTCATTTGATTTAAAAGGCATTGTTTGAATGTGTTTTGACTTTCATTTGTTTCAATTAGCTTTGTTTGAATGTGTTTGAATTTCATTGACTCAATTAGCTTCGTAGAATGTATTTGACTTTCATTTGAAACAAATAGCTTTGTTTGAATGTGTTTGACTTTCATTTGATTCAGCTAGCTTTGTAGAATGCATTTCACTTTCATTTGATTTAAATAACTTTGTTTGAATGTGTTTGACTTTTATTTGATTCAAATAGCTTGTTTGAATGTGTTTGACTTTCATTTGATTCAATTAGCTTTGTAGAATGTATTTGACTTTCATTTGATTCGAAAGATTTGTTTGAAGGTGTTTGATTTTCATTTGATTCAATTAGCTTTGTTTGAATGTGTTTTACTTTCATTTGATTCAATTAGCTTTGTAGAATGTATTTGACTTTTATTTGATTCAATTAGCTTTGTAGAATGTATTTGACTTTCATTTGATTCGAAAGATTGTTTGAAGGTGTTTGACTTTCATTTGATTTAAAAGGCATTGTTTGAATGTGTTTACTTTCATTTTATTCAATTTGCTTCGTATAATGTATTTGACTTTCATTTGATTCAAATAGCTTTGTTTGAATGTGTTTGACTTCCTTTTGATTCAATTTGCTTTGTAGAATGCATTTCACTTTCATTTGATTTAAATAACTTTGTTTGAATGTGTTTGACTTTTATTTGATTCAAATAGCTTTGTTTGAATGTGTTTGACTTTCATTTGATTCAATTAGCTTTGTAGAATGTATTTGACTTTCATTTGATTCGAAAGATTTGTTTGAAGGTGTTTGACTTTCATTTGATTCAATTAGCTTTGTTTGAATGTGTTTGACTTTCATTTGATTCAATGAGCTTTGAAGAATGTATTTGACTTTTATTTGATTCAATTAGCTTTGTAGAATGTATTTGACTTTCATTTGATTCGAAAGCTTTGTTTGAAGGTGTTTGACTTTCATTTGATTTAAAAGGCATTGTTTGAATGTGTTTGACTTTCATTTGATTCAATTAGCTTCGTAGAATGTATTTGACTTTCATTTGATTCAAATAGCTTTGTTTGAATGTGTTTGACTTTCATTTGACTCAATTTGATTTGTAGAATGTATTTGACTTTCATTTGATTCAAATAGCTTTGTTTGAATGTGTTTGACTTTCTTTTGATTCAATTTGCTTTGTAGAATGCATTTCACTTTCATTTGATTTAAATAACTTTGTTTGAATGTGTTTGACTTTTATTTGATTCAAATAGCTTTGTTTGAATGTGTTTGACTTTCATTTGATTTAAAAGGCATTGTTGAATGTGTTTGACTTTCATTTGTTTCAATTAGCTTTGTTTGAATGTGTTTGAATTTCATTGACTCAATTAGCTTCGTAGAATGTATTTGACTTTCATTTGAAACAAATAGCTTTGTTTTGAATGTGTTTGACTTTCATTTGATTCAGCTAGCTTTGTAGAATGCATTTCACTTTCATTCTATTTAAATAACTTTGTTTGAATGTGTTTGACTTTTATTTGATTCAAATAGCTTTGTTTGAATGTGTTTGACTTTCATTTTATTCAATTAGCTTTGTAGAATGTATTTGACTTTCATTTGATTCGAAAGATTTGTTTGAAGGTGTTTGACTTTCATTTGATTCAATTAGCTTTGTTTGAATGTGTTTTACTTTCATTTGATTCAATTAGCTTTGTAGAATGTATTTGACTTTTATTTGATTCAGTTAGCTTTGTAGAATGTATTTGACTTTCATTTGATTCGAAAGATTTGTTTGAAGGTGTTTGACTTTCATTTGATTTAAAAGCATTGTTTGAATGTGTTTTACTTTCATTTGATTCAATTTGCTTCGTATAATGTATTTGACTTTCATTTGATTCAAATAGCTTTGTTTGAATGTGTTTGACTTCCTTTTGATTCAATTTGCTTTGTAGAATGCATTTCACTTTCATTTGATTTAAATAACTTTGTTTGAATGTGTTTGACTTTTATTTGATTCAAATAGCTTTGTTTGAATGTGTTTGACTTTCATTTGATTTAAAAGGCATTGTTTGAATGTGTTTGACTTTCATTTGTTTCAATTAGCTTTGTTTGAATGTGTTTGAATTTCATTGACTCAATTAGCTTCGTATAATGTATTTGACTTTCATTTGAAACAAATAGCTTTGTTTGAATGTGTTTGACTTTCATTTGATTCAGCTAGCTTTGTAGAATGCATTTCACTTTCATTTGATTTAAATAACTTTGTTTGAATGTGTTTGACTTTTATTTGATTCAAGTAGCTTTGTTTGAATGTGTTTGACTTTCATTTTATTCAATTAGCTTTGTAGAATGCATTTGACTTTCATTTGATTCGAAAGATTTGTTTGAAGGTGTTTGACTTTCATTTGATTCAATTAGCTTTGTTTGAATGTGTTTTACTTTCATTTGATTCAATTAGCTTTGTAGAATGTATTTGACTTTTTTTGATTCAATTAGCTTTGTAGAATGTATTTGACTTTCATTTAATTCGAAAGATTTGTTTGAAGGTGTTTGACTTTCATTTGATTTAAAAGGCATTGTTTGAATGTGTTTTACTTTCATTTGATTCAATTTGCTTCGTATAATGTATTTGACTTTCATTTGATTCAAATAGCTTTGTTTGAATGTGTTTGACTTCCTTTTGATTCAATTTGCTTTGTAGAATGCATTTCACTTTCATTTGATTTAAATAACTTTGTTTGAATGTGTTTGACTTTTATTTGATTCAAATAGCTTTGTTTGAATGTGTTTTGACTTTCATTTGATTCAATTAGCTTTGTAGAATGTATTTGACTTTCATTTGATTCGAAAGATTTGTTTGAAGGTGATTGACTTTCATTTGATTCAATTAGCTTTGTTTGAATGTGTTTGACTTTCATTTGATTCAATTAGCTTTGAAGAATGTATTTGACTTTTATTTGATTCAATTAGCTTTGTAGAATGTATTTGACTTTCATTTGATTCGAAAGATTTGTTTGAAGGTGTTTGACTTTCATTTGATTTAAAAGGCATTGTTTGAATGTGTTTGACTTTCATTTGATTCAATTAGCTTCGTATAATGTATTTGACTTTCATTTGATTCAAATAGCTATGTTTGAATGTGTTTGACTTTCATTTGATTCAATTTGCTTTGTAGAATGTATTTGACTTTCATTTGATTCAAATAGCTTTGTTTGAATGTGTTTGACTTTCATTTAATTTAATTAGCTTTGTAGAATGTATTTGACTTTCATTTGATTCAAGTAGCATTGTTTGAAAGTGTTTTACTTTCACTTGATTCAATTAGCTTTGTAGAATGTATTTGACTTTCATTTGATTCAAATAGCTTTGTTTGAATGTGTTTGACTTTCATTTGATTCAATTTGCTTTGTAGATTGCATTTCACTTTCATTTGATTTATATAGCTTTGTTTGAATGTGTTTGACTTTCATTTGATTTAAAAGGCATTGTTTGAATGTGTTTGACTTTCATTGATTCAATTAGCTTCGTAGAATGTATTTGACTTTCATTTGATTCAAATAGCTTTGTTTGAATGTGTTTGACTTTCATTTGATTCAATTTGCTTTGTAGAATGTATTTGACTTTCATTTGATTCAAATAGCTTTGTTTGAATGTGTTTGACTTTCTTTTGATTCAATTTGCTTTGTAGAATGCATTTCACTTTCATTTGATTTAAATAACTTTGTTTGAATGTGTTTGACTTTTATTTGATTCAAATAGCTTTGTTTGAATGTGTTTGACTTTCATTTGATTTAAAAGGCATTGTTTGAATGTGTTTGACTTTCATTTGATTCAATTAGTTTTGTTTGAATGTGTTTGACTTTCAATTATTCAATTAGCTTCGTAGAATGTATTTGACTTTCGTTTGATTCAAATAGCGTTGTTTGAATGTGTTTAACTTCCATTTGATTTAAATAACTTTGTTTGAATGTGTTTGACTTTCATTTTATACAATTAGCTTTGTAGAACGTATTTGACTTTCATTTGATTCAAATAGCTTTGTAGGAATGTGATTGACTTTCATTTAATTCAATCAGCTTTGTAGAATGTATTTGACTTCCATTTGATTTAAATAGCTTTGTTTGAATGTGTTTGACTTTCATTTGATCCAATTAGCTTTGTAGAATGTATTTTACTTTCATTTGATTCAAATAGCTTTGTTTGAATGTGTTTGACTTTCATTTGATTTAATTTGCTTTGTAGAATGCATTTCACTTTCATTTGATTTATATAGCTTTGTTTGAATGTGTTTGATTTTAATTTAAATTAAAAAGCTTTTTCAGAATGTGTTTGACTTTCATTTGATTTAAAAGGCTTTGTTTAAATGTGTTTGACTTTTAATTTGATTCAATTAGCTTTCTAGAATGTATTTTACTTTTATTTGATTCATTTAGCTTTGTAGAATGTATTTGACTTTCATTTGATTCGAAAGATTTGTTTTGAAGGTGTTTGACTTTCATTTGATTCAATTAGCTTTGTTTGAATGTGTTTGACTTTCATTTGATTCAATTAGCTTTGAAGAATGTATTTGACTTTTATTTGATTCAATTAGCTTTGAAGAATGTGTTTGACTTTCTTTTAAATTAAGAAGCTTTTTTTGAATGTGTTTGACTTTCATTTGATTTAAAAGGCATTGTTTGAATGTGTTTGACTTTCATTTGATTCAATTAGTTTTGTTTGAATGTGTTTGACTTTCATTGATTCAATTAGCTTCGTAGAATGTATTTGACTTTCGTTTGATTCAAATAGCCTTGTTTGAATGTGTTTAACTTTCATTTGATTTAAATAACTTTGTTTGAATGTGTTTGACTTTCATTTGATACAATTAGCTTTGTAGAATGTATTTGACTTTCATTTGATTCAAATAGCTTTGTTTGAATGTGTTTGACTTTCATTTGATTCAAATAGCTTTGTTTGAATGTGTTTGACTTTCATTTGATTCAAATAGCTTTGTTTGAATGTGTTTGACTTTCATTAGATTCAATTAGCTTCGTAGAATGTATTTGACTTTCATTTGAATCAAATAGCTTTGTTTGAATGTGTTTGACTTTCATTTGATTTAATTTTCTTTGTAGAATGCATTTCACTTTCATTTGATTTATATAGCTTTGTTTGAATGTGTTTGATTTTAATTTAAATTAAAAAGCTTTTTCAGAATGTGTTTGACTTTCATTTGATTTAAAAGGCTTTGTTTAAATGTGTTTCACTTTTAATTTGATTCAATTAGCTTTGTAGAATGTATTTTACTTTTATTTGATTCATTTAGCTTTGTAGAATGTATTTGACTTTCATTTGATTCGAAAGATTTGTTTGAAGGTGTTTGACTTTCATTTGATTCAATTAGCTTTGTTTGAATGTGTTTGACTTTCATTTGATTCAATTAGCTTTGAAGAATGTATTTGACTTTTATTTGATTCAATTAGCTTTGTAGAATGTATTTGACTTTCATTTGATTCGAAAGATTTGTTTGAAGGTGTTTGACTTTCATTTGATTTAAAAGGCATTGTTTGAATGTGTTTGACTTTCATTTGATTCAATTAGCTTTGTAGAATGTATTTGAATTTCATTTGATTCAAATAGCTTTGTTTGAATGTGTTTGACTTTCATTTGATTCAATTTGCTTTGTAGAATGTATTTGACTTTCATTTGATTCAAAGAGCTTTTTTTGAATGTGTTTGACTTTCATTTGATTCAATTTGCCTTGTAGAATGTATTTTACTTTCATTTGATTCAAATAGCTTTGTTTGAATGTGTTTGACTTTCATTTGATTTAATTTGCTTTGTAGAATGCATTTCACTTTCATTTGATTTATATAGCTTTGTTTGAATGTGTTTGATTTTTAATTTAAATTAAAAAGCTTTTTCAGAATGTGTTTGACTTTCATTTGATTTAAAAGGCTTTGTTTAAATGTGTTTGACTTTTAATTTGATTCAATTAGCTTTCTAGAATGTATTTTACTTTTATTTGATTCATTTAGCTTTATAGAATGTATTTGACTTTCATTTGATTCAAAAGATTTGTTTGAAGGTGTTTGACTTTCATTTGATTCAATTAGCTTTGTTTGAATGTGTTTGACTTTCATTTGATTCAATTAGCTTTGAAGAATGTATTTGACTTTTATTTGATTCAATTAGCTTTGAAGAATGTGTTTGACTTTCTTTTAAATTAAAAAGCTTTTTTTTGAATGTGTTTGACTTTCATTTGATTCAATTAGTTTTGTTTGAATGTGTTTGACTTTCATTGATTCAATTAGCTTCGTAGAATGTATTTGACTTTCGTTTGATTCAAATAGCGTTGTTTGAATGTGTTTAAATTTCATTTGATTTAAATAACTTTGTTTGAATGTGTTTGACTTTCATTTGATACAATTAGCTTTGTAGAATGTATTTGACTTTCATTTGATTCAAATAGCTTTGTTTGAATGTGTTTGACTTTCATTTGATTCAAATAGCCTTGTTTGAATGTGTTTGACTTTCATTTGATTCAAATAGCTTTGTTTGAATGTGTTTGACTTTCATTTGATTCAATTAGCTTCGTAGAATGTATTTGAATTTTATTTGAATCAAATAGCTTTGTTTGAATGTGTTTGACTTTCATTTGATTCAATTTGCTTTGTAGAATGTATTTGACTTTCATTTGATTCAAATAGCTTTGTTTGAATGTGTTTGACTTTCATTTGATTCAATTAGCTTTGTAGAATGCATTTCACTTCCATTTGATTTAAATAACTTTGTTTGAATGTGTTTGACTTTCATTTGATACAATTAGCTTTGTAGAACGTATTTTACTTTCATTTGATTCAAATTGCTTTGTAGGAATGTGATTGACTTTCATTTAATTCAATCAGCTTTGTAGAATGTATTTGACTTCCATTTGATATAAATAGCTTTGTTTGAATGTGTTTGACTTTCATTTGATTTAATTTGCTTTGTAGAATGCATATCACTTGATTCTACAAAGCTAATTGAATCAAACGAAAGTCAAACACATTCAAACAAAGCTATTGAAATCAAATGAGAGTCTAATAAATTCAAACAAAGCAAATTAAATAAAATAAAAGTAAAATAAATTCTACAAAGCTAATTAAATCAAATGAAAGTCAAACACATTCAAAAAAAGTCTTTTAAACCAAATGAAAGTCAAACACATTAAAAAAAAAGCTTTTTAATTTAAATGAAAGTCAAACACATTCAAACAAAGCTATATAAATCAAATGAAAGTGAAATGCATTCTACAAAGCAAATTGAATTAAATGAAATTCAAACACTTTCAAACAAAGCTATTTGAATCAAATGACAGTAAAATACATTCTACAAAGCTAATTGATTTAATTGAAAGTCAAACACATTCAAACAAAGCTATTTGAATCAAATGAAAGTCAAATAAGTTCTACAAAGCTAATTGTATCAAATGAAAGTCAAACACAATCAAATAAAGCTATTTGAGTCAAATGTAAGTCAAACACATTCAAACAAAGTTATTTAAATTAAATGAAAGTGAAATGTATTCTACAAAGCTAATTGAATCAAATGAAAGTTAAACGCATTCAAACAAAGCTATCTGAATCAAATGAGAGTCAAATACATTCTACAAAGCTAATTGAATCAAATGAAAGTCAAACACATTTAAACAAAGCTAATTGAATCAAATGAGAGTCAAATACATTCAACAAAGCTAATTGAATCAAATGAAAGTCAAACTCATTCAAACAAAGCTAATTGAATCAAATGAAAGTCAAGCACATTCAAACAAAGCTATTTTAATCAAATGAAAGTCAAATACATTCTACAAAGCTAATTGAATCAAATGAAAGTAAAACACATTCAAACAAAGCTATTTGAATCAAATGAAAGTCAAACACATTCAAACAAAGCTATTTGAATCAAATGAGAGTCAAATACATTCTACAAATCTTATTGAATCAAATGAAAGTCAAACACATTCAAATAAAGCTATTTGAATCAAATGAAAATCAAATACATTCTACAAAGCTAATTGAATCAAATGAAAGTCAAACACATTCAAACAAAGCTATTTGAATCAAATGAGAGTCAAATAAATTCAAACAAAGCTAATTAAATCAAATAAAAGTAAAATACATTCTACAAAGCTAATTGAATCAAATGAAAGTCAAACACATTTAAACAAAGCTATATAAATCAAATGAAAGTGAAATGCATTCTACAAAGCAAATTGAATTAAATGAAATTCAAACACATTCAAACAAAGCTATTTGAATCAAATGACAGTAAAATACATTCTGCAAAGCTAATTGAATCAATGGAAAGTCAAACACATTCAAACAAAGCTATTTGAATCAAATGAAAGTCAAATACGTTCTACAAAGCTAATTGTTTCAAATGAAAGTCAAACGCAATCAAATAAAGCTATTTGAGTCAAATGAAAGTCAAACACATTCAAACAAAATTGTTTAAATTAAATGAAAGTGAAATGTATTCTACAAAGCTAATTGAATCAAATGAAAGGTAAACGCATTCAAACAAAGCTATTTGAATCAAATGAGAGTCAAATACATTCTACAAAGCTAATTGAATCAAATGAAAGTCAAACATATTTAAACAAAGCTAATTGAATCTAATGAGAGTCAAATACATTCAACAAAGCTTATCGAATCAAATGAAAGTCAAACACATTCAAACAAAGCTAATTGAATCAAATGAAAGTCAAGCACATTCAAACAAAGCTATTTTAATCAAATGAAAGTCAAATACATTCTACAAAGCTAATTGAATCAAATGAAAGTAAAACACATTCAAACAAAGCTATTTGAATCAAATGAAAGTCAAACACATTCAAACAAAGCTATTTGAATCTAATGAGAGTCAAATACATTCTACAAAGCTAATTGAATAAAATGAAATTCAAACACATTCAAATATAGCTATTTGAATCAAATGAAAGTCAAACACATTCAATCAAAGCTATTTGAATCAAATGAGAGCCAAATACATTCAAACAAAGCTATTTGAATCAAATGAGAGTCAAATAAATTCAAACAAAGCTAATTAAATCAAATAAAAGTAAAATACATTCTACAAAGCTAATTGAATCAAATGAAAGTCAAACACATTCAAACAAAGCCTTTTAAATCAAATGAAAGTCAAACACATTCAAAAAAGCTTTTTAATTTAAATGAAAGTCAAACACATTCAAACAAAGCTATATAAATCAAATGAAAGTGAAATGCATTCTACAAAGCAAATTGATCTAAATGAAATTCAAACACATTCAAAGAAAGCTATTTGAATCAAATGACAGTCAAACACATTCTACAAAGCTAATTGAATCAATTGAAAGTCAAACACATTCAAACAAAGCTATTTGAATCAAATGAAAGTCAAATACATTCTACAAAGCTAATTGAATCAAATGAAAGTCAAACACATTCAAACAAAGCTAATTGAATAAAATGAAAGTCAAACACATTCAAACAAAGCTATTTTAATTAAATGAATGTCAAATACATTCTACAAAGCTAATTGAATGAAATGAAAGTCAAACACATTCAAACAAAGCTATTTGAAGAAAATGAAAGTCAAAAACATTCTACAAAGCAAATTGAAACAAATGAAAGTCAAACACAGTCAAACAAAGTTATTTGACTCAAATGAAAGTCAAATACATTCTACAAAGCTAATTGAATCAAATGAAAGTCAAACACATTCAAACAAAGCTATTTGAATCAAATGAAAGTCAAATACGTTCTACAAAGCTAATTTTATCAAATGAAAGTCAAACGCAATCAAATAAAGCTATTTGAGTCAAATGAAAGTCAAACACATTCAAACAAAGTTGTTTAAATTAAATGAAAGTGAAATGTATTCTACAAAGCTAATTGAATCAAATGAAAGTTAAATGCATTCAAACAAAGCTATTTGAATCAAATGAGAGTCAAATACATTCTACAAAGCTAGTTGAATCAAATGAAAGTCAAACACATTCAAACAAAGCTAATTGAATCAAATGAGAGTCAAATACATTCAACAAAGCTAATTGAATCAAATGAAAGTCAAACACATTCAAACAAAGCTAATTGAATCAAATGAAAGTCAAGCACATTCAAACAAAGCTATTTTAATCAAATGAAATTCAAATACATTCTACAAAGCTAATCGAATCAAATGAAAGTAAAACACATTCAAACAAAGCTATTTGAATCAAATGAAAGTCAAATACATTCTACAAAGCTAATTGAATCAAATGAAAGTCAAACACATTCAAACAAAGCTAATTGAATAAAATGAAAGTCAAACACATTCAAACAAAGCTATTTTAATTAAATGAATGTCAAATACATTCTACAAAGCTAATTGAATGAAATGAAAGTCAAACACATTCAAACAAAGCTATTTGAAGAAAATGAAAGTCAAAAACATTCTACAAAGCAAATTGAAACAAATGAAAGTCAAACACAGTCAAACAAAGTTATTTGAATCAAATGAAAGTCAAATACATTCTACAAAGCTAATTGAATCAAATGAAAGTCAAACACATTCAAACAAAGCTATTTGAATCAAATGAAAGTCAAATACGTTCTACAAAACTAATTGTATCAAATGAAAGTCAAACGCAATCAAATAAAGCTATTTGAGTCAAATGAAAGTCAAACACATTCAAACAAAGTTGTTTAAATTAAATGAAAGTGAAATGTATTCTACAAAGCTAATTGAATCAAATGAAAGTTAAATGCATTCAAACAAAGCTATTTGAATCAAATTAGAGTCAAATACATTCTACAAAGCTAGTTGAATCAAATGAAAGTCAAACACATTCAAACAAAGCTAATTGAATCAAATGAGAGTCAAATACATTCAACAAAGCTAATTGAATCAAATGAAAGTCAAACACATTCAAACAAAGCTAATTGAATCAAATGAAAGTCAAGCACATTCAAACAAAGTTATTTTAATCAAATGAAATTCAAATACATTCTACAAAGCTAATTGAATCAAATGAAAGTAAAACACATTCAAACAAAGCTATTTGAATCAAATGAAAGTCAAACACATTCAAACAAAGCTATTTGAATCAAATGAGAGTCAAATACATTCTACAAATCTTATTGAATCAAATGAAAGTCAAACACATTCAAATAAAGCTATTTGAATCAAATGAAAGTCAAATACATTCTACAAAGCTAATTGAATCAAATGAAAGTCAAACACATTCAAACAAAGCTATTTGAATCAAATGAGAGTCAAATAAATTCAAACAAAGCTACTTAAATCAAATAAAAGTAAAATACATTCTACAAAGCTAATTGAATCAAATGAAAGTCAAACACATTTAAACAAAGCTATATAAATCAAATGAAAGTGAAATGCATTCTACAAAGCAAATTCAATTAAATGAAATTCAAACACATTCAAACAAAGCTATTTGAATTAAATGACAGTAAAATACATTCTACAAAGC
This sequence comes from Chenopodium quinoa, assembly GCF_001683475.1. Lineage (NCBI taxonomy): Eukaryota > Viridiplantae > Streptophyta > Magnoliopsida > Caryophyllales > Amaranthaceae > Chenopodium > Chenopodium quinoa. Next base: position 18,591 of record NW_018743877.1, on the reverse strand, counting down.
TAATTGAATCAATGGAAAGTCAAACACATTCAAACAAAGCTATTTGAATCAAATGAAAGTCAAATACGTTCTACAAAGCTAATTGTTTCAAATGAAAGTCAAACGCAATCAAATAAAGCTATTTGAGTCAAATGAAAGTCAAACACATTCAAACAAAATTGTTTAAATTAAATGAAAGTGAAATGTATTCTACAAAGCTAATTGAATCAAATGAAAGTTAAACGCATTCAAACAAAGCTATTTGAATCAAATGAAAGTCAAATACATTCTACAAAGCTAATTGAATCAAATGAAAGTCAAACATATTTAAACAAAGCTAATTGAATCTAATGAGAGTCAAATACATTCAACAAAGCTTATCGAATCAAATGAAAGTCAAACACATTCAAACAAAGCTAATTGAATCAAATGAAAGTCAAGCACATTCAAACAAAGCTATTTTAATCAAATGAAAGTCAAATACATTCTACAAAGCTAATTGAATCAAATGAAAGTAAAACACATTCAAACAAAGCTATTTGAATCAAATGAAAGTCAAACACATTCAAACAAAGCTATTTGAATCTAATGAGAGTCAAATACATTCTACAAAGCTAATTGAATAAAAAGAAATTCAAACACATTCAAATATAGCTATTTGAATCAGATGAAAGTCAAATACATTCTACAAAGCTAATTGAATAAAATGAAAGTCAAACACATTCAAACAAAGCTATTTGAATCAAATGAGAGTCAAATAAAAACAAACAAAGCTAATTAAATCAAATAAAAGTAAAATACATTCTACAAAGCTAATTGAATCAAATAAAAGTCAAACACATTCAAACAAAGCCTTTTAAATCAATTGAAAGTCAAACACATTCAAAAAAAGCTTTTTAATTTAAATGAAAGTCAAACACATTCAAACAAAGCTATATAAATCAAATGAAAGTGAAATGCATTCTACAACGCAAATTGATCTAAATGAAATTTAAACACATTCAAACAAAGCTATTTGAATCAAATGATAGTCAAACACATTCTACAAAGCTAATTGAATCAATTGAAAGTCAAACACATTCAAACAAAGCTATTTGAATCAAATGAAAGTTAAATACATTCTACAAAGCTAATTGAATCAAATGAAAGTCAAACACATTCAAACAAAGCTAATTGAATCAAATGAAAGTCAAACACATTCAAACAAAGCTATTTTAATTAAATAAATGTCAAATACATTCTACAAAGCTAATTGAATGAAATGAAAGTCAAACACATTCAAACAAAGCTATATGAAGAAAATGAAAGTCAAATACATTCTACAAAGCAAATTGAAACAAATGAAAGTCAAACACAGTCAAACAAAGTTATTTGACTCAAATGAAAGTCAAATACATTCTACAAAGCTAATTGAATCAAATGAAAGTCAAACACATTCAAACAAAGCTATTTGAATCAAATGAAAGTCAAATACGTTCTACAAAGCTAATTGAATCAAATGAAAGTCAAACACATTCAAACAAAGCTAATTGGATCAAATGAGAGTCAAATACATTCAACAAAGCTAATTGAATCAAATGAAAGTCAAACACATTCAAACAAAGCTAATTGAATCAAATGAAAGTCAAGCACATTCAAACAAAGCTATTTTAATCAAATGAAAGTCAAATACATTCTACAAAGCTAATTGAATCAAATTAAAAGTGAAACACATTTAAACAAAGCCTTTTAAATCAAATGAAAGTCAAACACATTCTGAAAAAGCTTTTTAATTTAAATTAAAATCAAACACATTCAAACAAAGCTATATAAATCAAATGAAAGTGAAATGCATTCTACAAAGAAAATTAAATCAAATGAAAGTCAAACACATTCAAACAAAGCTATTTGAATCAAATGAAAGTCAAACACATTCAATCAAAGCTATTTGAATCAAATGAGAGTCAAATAAATTCAAACAAAGCTAATTAAATCAAATAAAAGTAAAATACATTCTACAAAAAGCTAATTGAATCAAATGAAAGTCAAACACATTCAAACAAAGCCTTTTAAATCAAATGAAAGTCAAACACATTCAAAAAAAGCTTTTTAATTTAAATGAAAGTCAAACACATTCAAACAAAGCTATATAAATCAAATGAAAGTGAAATGCATTCTACAAAGCAAATTGATCTAAATGAAATTCAAACACATTCAAAGAAAGCTATTTGAATCAAATGACAGTCAAACACATTCTACAAAGCTAATTGAATCAATTGAAAGTCAAACACATTCAAACAAAGCTATTTGAATCAAATGAAAGTCAAATACATTCTACAAAGCTAATTGAATCAAATGAAAGTCAAACACATTCAAACAAAGCTAATTGTATAAAATGAAAGTCAAACACATTCAAACAAAGCTATTTTAATTAAATGAATGTCAAATACATTCTACAAAGCTAATTGAATGAAATGAAAGTCAAACACATTCAAACAAAGCTATTTGAAGAAAATGAAAGTCAAATACATTCTACAAAGCAAATTGAAACAAATGAAAGTCAAACACAGTCAAACAAAGTTATTTGACTCAAATGAAAGTCAAATACATTCTACAAAGCTAATTGAATCAAATGAAAGTCAAACACATTCAAACAAAGCTATTTGAATCAAATGAAAGTCAAATACGTTCTACAAAGCTAATTGTATCAAATGAAAGTCAAACGCAATCAAATAAAGCTATTTGAGTCAAATGAAAGTCAAACACATTCAAACAAAGTTGTTTAAATTAAATGAAAGTGAAATGTATTCTACAAAGCTAATTGAATCAAATGAAATTAAACGCATTCAAACAATGCTATTTGAATCAAATGAGAGTCGAATACATTCTACAAAGCTAGTTGAATCAAATGAAAGTCAAACACATTCAAACAAAGCTAATTGAATCAAATGAGAGTCAAATACATTCAACAAAGCTAATTGAATCAAATGAAAGTCAAACACATTCAAACAAAGCTAATTGAATCAAATGAAAGTCAAGCACATTCAAACAAAGCTATTTTAATCAAATGAAAGTCAAATACATTCTACAAAGCTAATTGAATCAAATGAAAGTAAAACACATTCAAACGAAGCTATTTGAATTAAATGAAAGTCAAACACATTCAATCAAAGCTATTTGAATCAAATGAGATCCAAATACATTCAAAGAAAGCTATTTGAATCAAATGAGAGTCAAATAAATTCAAACAAAGCTAATTAAATCAAATAAAAGTAAAATACATTCTACAAAGCTAATTGAATCAAATGAAGTCAAACACATTCAAACAAAGCCTTTTAAATCAAATGAAAATCAAACACATTCAAAAAAAGCTTTTTAATTTAAATGAAAGTCAAACACATTCAAACAAAGCTATATAAATCAAATGAAAGTGAAATGCATTCTACAAAGCAAATTGATCTAAATGAAATTCAAACACATTCAAAGAAAGCTATTTGAATCAAATGACAGTCAAACACATTCTACAAAGCTAATTGAATCAATTGAAAGTCAAACACATTCAAACAAAGCTATTTGAATCAAATGAAAGTCAAATACATTCTACAAAGCTAATTGAATCAAATGAAAGTCAAACACATTCAAACAAAGCTAATTGTATAAAATGAAAGTCAAACACATTCAAACAAAGCTATTTTAATTAAATGAATGTCAAATACATTCTACAAAGCTAATTGAATGAAATGAAAGTCAAACACATTCAAACAAAGCTATTTGAAGAAAATGAAAGTCAAATACATTCTACAAAGCAAATTGAAACAAATGAATGTCAAACACAGTCAAACAAAGTTATTTGACTCAAATGAAAGTCAAATACATTCTACAAAGCTAATTGAATCAAATGAAAGTCAAACACATTCAAACAAAGCTATTTGAATCAAATGAAAGTCAAATACGTTCTACAAAGCTAATTGTATCAAATGAAAGTCAAACGCAATCAAATAAAGCTATTTGAGTCAAATGAAAGTCAAACACATTCAAACAAAGTTGTTTAAATTAAATGAAAGTGAAATGTATTCTACAAAGCTAATTGAATCAAATGAAAGTTAAACGCATTCAAACAAAGCTATTTGAATCAAATGAGAGTCAAATACATTCTACAAAGCTAATTGAATCAAATGAAAGTCAAACACATTCAAACAAAGCTAATTGAATAAAATGAGAGTCAAATACATTCAACAAAGCTAATTGAATTAAATGAAAGTCAAACACATTCAAACAAAGCTAATTGAATCAAATGAAAGTAAAACACATTCAAACAAAGCTATTTTAATCAAATGAAAGTCAAATACATTCTACAAAGCTAATTGAATCAAATGAAAGTAAAACACATTCAATCAAAGCTATTTGAATCAAATGAGAGCCAAATACATTCAAACAAAGCTAATTAAACCAAATAAAAGTCTAATACATTCTACAAAGCTAATTGAATTAAATTAAAGTTAAACACATTCAAACACAGCTAATTAAATCAAATGAAAGTCAAACACATTCAAACTAAGATTTCGAATCAAATGAAAGTCAAATACATTCTACAAAGCTAATTGAATCAAATTAAAGTCAAACACATTCAAATAAAGCTATTTAAATCAAATGAAAGTCAAATACATTCTACAAAGCTAATTGAATCAAATGAAAGTCAAACACATTCAAACAAAGCTATTTGAATCAAATGAGAGTCAAATAAATTCAAACAAATCTAATTAAATAAAATAAAAGTAAAATAAATTCTACAAAGCTAATTGAATCAAATGAAAGTCAAACACATTCAAAAAAAGTCTTTTAAATCAAATGAAAGTCAAACACATTCAAAAAAAGCTTTTTAATTTAAATGAAAGTCAAACACATTCAAACAAAGCTATATAAATCAAATAAAAGTGAAATGCATTCTACAAAGCAAATTGAATTAAATGAAATTCAAACACATTCAAACAAAGCTATTTGAATCAAATGACAGTAAAATACATTCTACAAAGCTAATTGAATCAATTGAAAGTCAAACACATTCAAACAAAGCTATTTGAATCAAATGAAAGTCAAATACGTTCTACAAAGCTAATTGTATCAAATGAAAGTCAAACGCAATCGAATAAATCTATTTGAGTCAAATGAGAGTCAAACACATTCAAACAAAGTTGTTTAAATTAAATGAAAGTGAAATGTATTCTACAAAGCTAATTGAATCAAATGAAAGTTAAACGCATTCAAACAAAGCTATTTGAATTAAATGAGAGTCAAATACATTCTACAAAGCTAATTAAATCAAATGAAAGTCAAACACATTCAAACAAAGCTATATTAATCAAATGAAAGTCAAATACATTCTACAAAGCTAGTTGAATTAAATGAAAGTCAAGCACATTCAAACAAAGCTATTTGAATCAAATGAAAGTCAAACACATTCAAAAAAAGCTATTTTAATTAAATGAATGTAAAATACATTCTACAAAGCTAATTGAATCAAATGAAAGTCAAACACATTCAAACAAAGCTATTTGAGTCAAATGAAAGTCAAACACATTCCAACAAAGTTGTTTAAATTAAATGAAAGTGAAATGTATTCTACAAAGCTAATTGAATCAAATGAAAATGAAACGCATTCAAACAAAGCTATTTGAATAAAATGAGAGTCAAATACATTCTACAAAGCTAATTGAATCAAATGAAAGTCAAACACATTCAAACAAAGCTAATTGAATCAAATGAGAGTCAAATATGTTCAACAAAGCTAATTGAATCAAATGAAAGTCAAACAATTTCAAACAAAGCTAATTGAATCAAATGAAAGTCTAGCACAGTCAAACAAAGCTATTTTAATCAAATGAAAGTCAAATACATTCTATAAAGCTAATTGAATCAAATGAAAGTAAAACACATTCAAACAAAGCTATTTGAATCAAATGAAAGTCAAACACATTCAAACAAAGCTATTTGAATCAAATGAGAGTTAAATACATTAAAACAAGGCTAATTAAATCAAATAAAAGTCTAATACAATTTACATAGCTAATTGATATAAATTAAAGTCAAACACATTCAAACAAAGCTAATTGAATCAAATGAAAGTCAAACACATTCAAACAAAGATTTCGAATCAAATGAAAGTCAAATACATTCTAAAAAGCTAATTGAATCAAATGAAAGTCAAACACATTCAAATAAAGCTATTTGAATCAAATGAAAGTCAAATACATTCTACAAAGCTAATTGAATCAAATGAAAGTCAAACACATTCAAACAAAGTTATTTCAATCAAAGGAGAGTCAATTAAATTCAAACAAAGCTAATTAAATCAAACAAAAGTAAAATACATTCTACAAAGCTAATTGAATAAAATGAAAGTCAAACACATTCAAACAAAACCTTTTAAATCAAATGAAAGTCAAACACATTCAAACAAAGCTATATAAATCAAATGAAAGTGAAATGCATTCTACAAAGCAAATTGATCTAAATGAAATTCAAACACATTCAAAGAAAGCTATTTGAATCAAATGACAGTCAAACACATTCTACAAAGCTAATTGAATCAATTGAAAGTCAAACACATTCAAACAAAGCTATTTGAATCAAATGAAAGTCAAATACATTCTACAAAGCTAATTGAATCAAATGAAAGTCAAACACATTCAAACAAAGCTAATTGTATAAAATGAAAGTCAAACACATTCAAACAAAGCTATTTTAATTAAATGAATGTCAAATACATTCTACAAAGCTAATTGAATGAAATGAAAGTCAAACACATTCAAACAAAGCTATTTGAAGAAAATGAAAGTCAAATACATTCTACAAAGCAAATTGAAACAAATGAAAGTCAAACACAGTCAAACAAAGTTATTTGACTCAAATGAAAGTCAAATACATTCTACAAAGCTAATTGAATCAAATGAAAGTCAAACACATTCAAACAAAGCTATTTGAATCAAATGAAAGTCAAATACGTTCTACAAAGCTAATTGTATCAAATGAAAGTCAAACGCAATCAAATAAAGCTATTTGAGTCAAATGAAAGTCAAACACATTCAAACAAAGTTGTTTAAATTAAACGAAAGTGAAATGTATTCTACAAAGCTAATTGAATCAAATGAAATTAAACGCATTCAAACAATGCTATTTGAATCAAATGAGAGTCGAATACATTCTACAAAGCTAGTTGAATCAAATGAAAGTCAAACACATTCAAACAAAGCTAATTGAATCAAATGAGAGTCAAATACATTCAACAAAGCTAATTGAATCAAATGAAAGTCAAACACATTCAAACAAAGCTAATTGAATCAAATGAAAGTCAAGCACATTCAAACAAAGCTATTTTAATCAAATGAAAGTCAAATACATTCTACAAAGCTAATTGAATCAAATGAAAGTAAAACACATTCAAACGAAGCTATTTGAATTAAATGAAAGTCAAACACATTCAATCAAAGCTATTTGAATCAAATGAGATCCAAATACATTCAAAGAAAGCTATTTGAATCAAATGAGAGTCAAATAAATTCAAACAAAGCTAATTAAATCAAATAAAAGTAAAATACATTCTACAAAGCTAATTGAATCAAATGAAAGTCAAACACATTCAAACAAAGCCTTTTAAATCAAATGAAAGTCAAACACATTCAAAAAAAGCTTTTTAATTTAAATGAAAGTCAAACACATTCAAACAAAGCTATATAAATCAAATGAAAGTGAAATGCATTCTACAAAGCAAATTGATCTAAATGAAATTCAAACACATTCAAAGAAAGCTATTTGAATCAAATGACAGTCAAACACATTCTACAAAGCTAATTGAATCAATTGAAAGTCAAACACATTCAAACAAAGCTATTTGAATCAAATGAAAGTCAAATACATTCTACAAAGCTAATTGAATCAAATGAAAGTCAAACACATTCAAACAAAGCTATTTGAATCAAATGAAAGTCAAATACGTTCTACAAAGCTAATTGTATCAAATGAAAGTCAAACGCAATCAAATAAAGCTATTTGAGTCAAATGAAAGTCAAACACATTCAAACAAAGTTGTTTAAATTAAATGAAAGTGAAATGTATTCTACAAAGCTAATTGAATCAAATGAAATTAAACGCATTCAAACAATGCTATTTGAATCAAATGAGAGTCGAATACATTCTACAAAGCTAGTTGAATCAAATGAAAGTCAAACACATTCAAACAAAGCTAATTGAATCAAATGAGAGTCAAATACATTCAACAAAGCTAATTGAATCAAATGAAAGTCAAACACATTCAAACAAAGCTAATTGAATCAAATGAAAGTCAAGCACATTCAAACAAAGCTATTTTAATCAAATGAAAGTCAAATACATTATACAAAGCTAATTGAATCAAATGAAAGTAAAACACATTCAAACGAAGCTATTTGAATTAAATGAAAGTCAAACACATTCAATCAAAGCTATTTGAATCAAATGAGATCCAAATACATTCAAAGAAAGCTATTTGAATCAAATGAGAGTCAAATAAATTCAAACAAAGCTAATTAAATCAAATAAAAGTAAAATACATTCTACAAAGCTAATTGAATCAAATGAAAGTCAAACACATTCAAACAAAGCCTTTTAAATCAAATGAAAGTCAAACACATTCAAAAAAAGCTTTTTAATTTAAATGAAAGTCAAACACATTCAAACAAAGCTATATAAACCAAATGAAAGTGAAATGCATTCTACAAAGCAAAGTGATCTAAATGAAATTGAAACACATTCAAACAAAGCTATTTGAATCAAATGACAGTCACACACATTCTACAAAGCTAATTGAATCAATTGAAAGTCAAACACATTCTAACAAAGCTATTTGAATCAAATGAAAGTCAAATACATTCTACAAAGCTAATTGAATCAAATGAAAGTCAAACACATTCAAACAAAGCTAATTGAATCAAATGAAAGTCAAACACATTCAAACAAAGCTATTTTAATTAAATGAATGTCAAATACATTCTACAAAGCTAATTGAATGAAATGAAAGTCAAACACATTCAAACAAAGCTATTTGAAGAAAATGAAAGTCAAATACATTCTACAAAGCAAATTGAAACAAATGAATGTCAAACACAGTCAAACAAAGTTATTTGACTCAAATGAAAGTCAAATACATTCTACAAAGCTAATTGAATCAAATGAAAGTCAAACACATTCAAACAAAGCTATTTGAATCAAATGAAAGTCAAATACGTTCTACAAAGCTAATTGTATCAAATGAAAGTCAAACGCAATCAAATAAAGCTATTTGAGTCAAATGAAAGTCAAACACATTCAAACAAAGTTGTTTAAATTAAATGAAAGTGAAATGTATTCTACAAAGCTAATTGAATCAAATGAAAGTTAAACGCATTCAAACAAAGCTATTTGAATCAAATGAGAGTCAAACACATTCAAACAAAGCTAATTGAATAAAATGAGAGTCAAATACATTCAACAAAGCTAATTGAATTAAATGAAAGTCAAACACATTCAAACAAAGCTAATTGAATCAAATGAAAGTAAAGCACATTCAAACAAAGCTATTTTAATCAAATGAAAGTCAAATACATTCTACAAAGCTAATTGAATCAAATGAAAGTAAAACACATTCAATCAAAGCTATTTGAATCAAATGAGAGCCAAATACATTCAAACAAAGCTAATTAAACCAAATAAAAGTCTAATACATTCTACAAAGCTAATTGAATTAAATTAAAGTTAAACACATTCAAACAAAGCTAATTAAATCAAATGAAAGTCAAACACATTCAAACTAAGATTTCGAATCAAATGAAAGTCAAATACATTCTACAAAGCTAATTGAATCAAATTAAAGTCAAACACATTCAAATAAAGCTATTTTAATCAAATGAAAGTCAAATACATTCTACAAAGCTAATTGAATCAAATGAAAGTCAAACACATTCAAACAAAGCTATTTGAATCAAATGAGAGTCAAATAAATTCAAACAAATCTAATTAAATAAAATAAAAGTAAAATAAATTCTACAAAGCTAATTGAATCAAATGAAAGTCAAACACATTCAAAAAAAGTCTTTTAAATCAAATGAAAGTCAAACACATTCAAAAAAAGCTTTTTAATTTAAATGAAAGTCAAACACATTCAAACAAAGCTATATAAATCAAATAAAAGTGAAATGCATTCTACAAAGCAAATTGAATTAAATGAAATTCAAACACATTCAAACAAAGCTATTTGAATCAAATGACAGTAAAATACATTCTACAAAGCTAATTGAATCAATTGAAAGTCAAACACATTCAAACAAAGCTATTTGAATCAAATGAAAGTCAAATACGTTCTACAAAGCTAATTGTATCAAATGAAAGTCAAACGTAATCGAATAAATCTATTTGAGTCAAATGAAAGTCAAACACATTCAAACAAAGTTGTTTAAATTAAATGAAAGTGAAATGTATTCTACAAAGCTAATTGAATCAAATGAAAGTTAAATGCATTCAAACAAAGCTATTTGAATTAAATGAGAGTCAAATACATTCTACAAAGCTAATTGAATCAAATGAAAGTCAAACACATTCAAACAAAGCTATATTAATCAAATGAAAGTCAAATACATTCTACAAAGCTAGTTGAATTAAATGAAAGTCAAGCACATTCAAACAAAGCTATTTGAATCAAATGAAAGTCAAACACATTCAAAAAAAGCTATTTTAATTAAATGAATGTAAAATACATTCTACAAAGCTAATTGAATCAAATGAAAGTCAAACACATTCAAACAAAGCTATTTGAGTCAAATGAAAGTCAAACACATTCCAACAAAGTTGTTTAAATTAAATGAAAGTGAAATGTATTCTACAAAGCTAATTGAATCAAATGAAAATGAAACGCATTCAAACAAAGCTATTTGAATAAAATGAGAGTCAAATACATTCTACAAAGCTAATTGAATCAAATGAAAGTCAAACACATTCAAACAAAGCTAATTGAATCAAATGAGAGTCAAATATGTTCAACAAAGCTAATTGAATCAAATGAAAGTCAAACACATTCAAACAAAGCTAATTGAATCAAATGAAAGTCTAGCACAGTCAAACAAAGCTATTTTAATCAAATGAAAGTCAAATACATTCTACAAAGCTAATTGAATCAAATGAAAGTAAAACACATTCAAACAAAGCTATTTGAATCAAATGAAAGTCAAACACATTCAAACAAAGCTATTTGAATCAAATGAGAGTCAAATACATTAAAACAAAGCTAATTAAATCAAATAAAAGTCTAATACAATTTACATAGCTAATTGATATAAATTAAAGTCAAACACATTCAAACAAAGCTAATTGAATCAAATGAAAGTCAAACACATTCAAACAAAGATTTCGAATCAAATGAAAGTCAAATACATTCTATAAAGCTATTTGAATCAAATGAGAGTCAAATAAATTCAAACAAAGCTAATTTAATAAAATAAAAGTAAAATAAATTCTACAAAGCTAATTGAATCAAATGAAAGTCAAACACATTCAAAAAAAGTCTTTTAAATCAAATGAAAGTCAAACACATTCAAAAAAAGCCTTTTAATTTAAATGAAAGTCAAACACATTCAAACAAAGCTATATAAATCAAATGAAAGTGAAATGCATTCTACATAGCAAATTGAATTAAATGAAATTCAAACACATTCAAACAAAGCTATTTGAATCAAATGACAGTAAAATACATTCTACAAAGCTAATTGAATCAATTGAAAGTCAAACACATTCAAACAAAGCTGTTTGAATCAAATGAAAGTCAAATACATTCTACAAAGCTAATTGAATCAAATGAAAGTCAAACACATTCAAACAAATCTAATTGACTCAAATAAAAGTCAAACACATTCAAACAAAGCTATTTTAATTAAATGAATGTCAAATACATTCTACAAAGCTAATTGAATCAAATGAAAGTCAAACACATTCAAACAAAGCTATTTGAAGAAAATGAAAGTCAAATACGTTCTACAAAGCTAATTGTATCAAATGAAAGTCAAACGCAATGAAACAAAGCTATTTGACTCAAATGAAAGTCAAACACATTCAAACATAGTTGTTTAAATTAAATGTAAGTGAAATGTATTCTACAAAGCTAATTGAATCAAATGAAAGTGAAACGCATTCAAACAAAGCTATTTGAATCAAATGAGAGTCAAATACATTCTACAAAGCTAATTGAATTAAATGAAAGTCAAACACATTCAAACAAAGCTAATTGAATCAAATGAGAGTCAAATATATTCAACAAAGCTAATTGAATCAAATGAAAGTCAAACACATTCAAACAAAGCTAATTGAATTAAATGAAAGTCAAGCACAGTCAAACAAAGCTATTTTAATCAAATGAAAGTCAAATACATTCTACAAAGCTAATTGAATCAAATGAAAGTAAAACACATTCAAACAAAGCTATTTGAATCAAATTAAACTGAAACACATTCAAACAAAGCTATTTGAATCAAATGAGAGTCAAATACATTAAAACAAAGCTAATTAAATCAAATAAAAGTCTAATACATTCAAAAAAAGCTAATTGAATCAAATGAAAGTCAAACACATTCAAACAAATATTTCGAATCAAATGAAAGTCAAGTACATTCTACAAAGCTAATTGAATCAAATGAAAGTCAAACACATTCAAATAAAGCTCTTTGAATCAAATGAAAGTCAAATACATTCTACAAAGCTAATTGAATCAAATGAAAGTCAAACACATTCAAAAAAAGTCTTTTAAATCATATGAAAGTCAAACACATTAAAAAAAAGCTTTTTAATTTAAATGAAAGTCAAACACATTCAAACAAAGCTATATAAATCAAATGAAAGTGAAATGCATTCTACAAAGCAAATTGAATTAAATGAAATTCAAACACATTCAAACAAAGCTATTTGAATCAAATGACAGTAAAATACATTCTACAAAGCTAATTGAATCAATTGAAAGTCAAACACATTCAAACAAAGCTATTTAAATCAAATGAAAGTCAAATACGTTCTACAAAGCTAATTGTATCAAATGAAAGTCAAACACATTCAAACAAAGTTGTTTAAATTAAATGAAAGTGAAATGTATTCAACAAAGCTAATTGAATCAAATGAAACTTAAAACGCATTCAAACAAAGCTATTTGAATCTAATGAGAGTCAAATACATTCTACAAAGCTAATTGAATCAAATAAAAGTCAAACACATTTAAACAAAGCTAATTGAATCAAATGAGAGTCAAATACATTCAACAAAGCTAATTGAATCAAAGGAAAGTCAAACTCATTCAAACAAAGCGAATTGAATCAAATGAAAGTCAAGCACATTCAAACTAAAGCTATTTTAATCAAATGGAAGTCAAATACATTCTACAAAGCTAATTGAATCAAATGAAAGTAAAACACATTCAAACAAAGCTATTTGAATCAAATGAAAGTCAAACACATTCAAACACAGCTATTTGAATCAAATAAGAGTCAAATACATTCTACAAAGCTAATTGAATCAAATGAAAGTCAAACACATTCTAATAAAGCTATTTGAATCAAATGAAAGTCAAATACATTCTACAAAGCTAATTGAATCAAATGAAAGTCAAACACATTCAAACAAAGCTAATTGAATCAAATGAAAGTCAAGCACATTCGAACAAAGCTATTTTAATGAAATGAAAGTCAAATACATTCTATAAACCTAATTGAATCAAATGAAAGTCAAACACATTCAAACAAAGCTATTTGAATCAAATGAAAGTCAAACACATTCAAACAAAGCTATTTGAATCAAATGAGAGTCAAATACATTCAAACAAACTAACTAAATCAAATAAAAGTCTAATACATTCTACAAAGCTAATTGAATAAAATTAAAGTCAAACACATTCAAACAAAGCTAATTGAATCAAATGAAAGTTAAACACATTCAAACAAAGATTTCGAATCAAATGAAAGTCAAGTACATTCTACAAAGCTAATTGAATCAAATGAAAGTCAAACACATTCAAATAAAGCTATTTGAATCAAATGAAAGTCAAATACATTCTACAAAGCTAATTGAATCAAATGAAAGTCAAACACATTCAATCAAAGCTATTTGAATCAAATGAGAGTCTAATAAATTCAAACAAAGCAAATAAAATAAAATAAAAGTAAAATAAATTCTACAAAGCTAATTAAATCAAATGAAAGTCAAACACATTCAAAAAAAGTCTTTTAAACCAAATGAAAGTCAAACACATTAAAAAAAAAGCTTTTTAATTTAAATGAAAGTCAAACACATTCAAACAAAGCTATATAAATCAAATGAAAGTGAAATGCATTCTACAAAGCAAATTGAATTAAATGAAATTCAAACACATTCAAACAAAGCTATTTGAATCAAATGACAGTAAAATACATTCTACAAAGCTAATTGAATTAATTGAAAGTCAAACACATTCAAACAAAGCTATTTGAATCAAATGAAAGTCAAATACGTTCTACAAAGCTAATTGTATCAAATGAAAGTCAAACACAATCAAATAAAGCTATTTGAGTCAAATGAAAGTCAAACACATTCAAACAAAGTTGTTTAAATTAAATGAAAGTGAAATGTATTCTACAAAGCTAATTGAATCAAATGAAAGTTAAACGCATTCAAACAAAGCTATTTGAATCAAATGAGAGTCAAATACATTCTACAAAGCTAATTGAATCAAATGAAAGTCAAACGCATTTAAACAAAGCTAATTGAATCAAATGAGAGTCAAATACATTCAACAAAGCTATTTTAATCAAATGAAAGTCAAGCACATTCAAACAAAGCTATTTTAATCAAATGAATGTCAAATACATTCTACAAAGCTAATTGAATCAAATGAAAGTAAAACACATTCAAACAAAGCTATTTGAATCAAATGAGAGTCAAACACATTCAAACAACGCTATTTGAATCAAATGAGAGTCAAATACATTCTACAAAGCTTATTGAATCAAATGAAAGTCAAACACATTCAAATAAAGCTATTTGAATCAAATGAAAGTCAAATACATTCTACAAAGCTTATTGAATAAAATGAAAGTCAAACACATTCAAACAAAGCTATTTGAATCAAATGAGAGTCAAATAAATTCAAACAAAGCTAATTAAATCAAATAAAAGTAAAATACATTCTACAAAGCTAATTGAATCAAATGAAAGTCAAACACATTTAAACAAAGCTATATAAATCAAATGAAAGTGAAATGCATTCTACAAAGCAAATTGAATTAAATGAAATTTAAACACATTCAAACAAAGCTATTTGAATCAAATGATAGTAAAATACATTCTACAAAGCTAATTGAATCAATGGAAAGTCAAACACATTCAAACAAATCTATTTGAATCAAATGAAAGTCAAATACGTTCTACAAAGCTAATTGTTTCAAATGAAAGTCAAACGCAATCAAATAAAGCTATTTGAGTCAAATGAAAGTCAAACACATTCAAACAAAATTGTTTAAATTAAATGAAAGTGAAATGTATTCTACAAAGCTAATTGAATCAAATGAAAGTTAAACGCATTTAAACAAAGCTATTTGAATCAAATGAGAGTCAAATACATTCTACAAAGCTAATTGAATCAAATGAAAGTCAAACATATTTAAACAAAGCTAATTGAATCAAATGAGAGTCAAATACATTCAACAAAGCTTATCGAATCAAATGAAAGTCAAACACATTCAAACAAAGCTAATTGAATCAAATGAAAGTCAAGCACATTCAAACAAAGCTATTTTAATCAAATGAAAGTCAAATACATTCTACAAAGCTAATTGAATCAAATGAAAGTAAAACACATTCAAACAAAGCTATTTGAATCAAATGAAAGTCAAACACATTCAAACAAAGCTATTTGAATCTAATGAGAGTCAAATACATTCTACTAAGCTAATTGAATAAAATGAAATTCAAACACATTCAAATATAGCTATTTGAATCAAATGAAAGTCAAATACATTCTACAAAGCTAATTGAATGAAATGAAAGTCAAACACATTCAAACAAAGCTATTTGAATCAAATGAGAGTCAAATAAATTCAAACAAAGCTAATTAAATCAAATAAAAGTAAAATACATTCTACGAATCTAATTGAATCAATGAAAGTCAAACACATTCATATAAAACTAATTGAATCAAATGAAAGTCAAACACATTCAAACAAAGCCTTTTAAATCAAATGAAAGTCAAACACATTCAAAAAAAGCTTTTTAATTTAAATGAAAGTCAAACACATTCAAACAAAGCTATATAAATCAAATGAAAGTGAAATGCATTCTACAAAGCAAATTGATCTAAATGAAATTCAAACACATTCAAACAAAGCTATTTGAATCAAAAGACAGTCAAACACATTCTACAAAGCTAATTGAATCAATTGAAAGTCAAACACATTCAAACAAAGCTATTTGAATCAAATGAAAGTCAAATACATTCTACAAAGCTAATTGAATCAAATGAAAGTCAAACACATTCAAACAAAGCTAATTGAATCAAATGAAAGTCAAACACATTCAAACAAAGCTATTTTAATTAAATGAATGTCAAATACATTCTACAAAGCTAATTGAATGAAATGAAAGTCAAACACATTCAAACAAAGCTATTTGAAGAAAATGAAAGTCAAATACATTCTACAAAGCAAATTGAAACAAATGAAAGTCAAACACAGTCAAACAAAGTTATTTGACTCAAATGAAAGTCAAATACATTCTACAAAGCTAATTGAATCAAATGAAAGTCAAACACATTCAAACAAAGCTATTTGAATCAAATGAAAGTCAAATACGTTCTACAAAGCTAATTGTATCAAATGAAAGTCAAACGCAATCAAATAAAGCTATTTGAGTCAAATGAAAGTTAAACACATTCAAACAAAGTTGTTTAAATTAAATGAAAGTGAAATGTATTCTACAAAGCTAATTGAATCAAATGAAAGTCAAACGCATTCAAATAAAGCTATTTGAATCAAATGAAAGTCAAATACATTCTACAAAGCTATTTGAATCAAATGAAAGTCAAACACATTCAAACAAAGCTAATTGAATCAAATGAGAGTCAAATACATTCAACAAAGCTAATTGAATCAAATGAAAGTCAAACACATTCAAACAAAGCTAATTGAATCAAATGAAAGTCAAGCACATTCAAACAAGCTATTTTAATCGAATGAAAGTCAATTACATTCTACAAAGCTAATTAAATCAAATGAAAGTCAAACACATTCAAACAAAGCTAATTGAATCAAATGAAAGTCAAACACATTCAAACAAAGCTATTTGAATCAAATGAAAGTCAAACACATTTCAAACAAAGCTAATTGAATCAAATGAAAGTCAAAACACATTCAAATAAAGCTATTTGAATCAAATGAAAGTCAAATACATTCTACAAAGCTAATTGAATCAAAAGAAAGTCAAACACATTCAAATAAAGCTATTTGAATCAAAGGAGAGTCAAATAAATTCAAACAAATCTATTAAATCAAATAAAAGTAAATACATTCTATAAAGCTAATTGAATCAAATAAAAGTCAAACACATTCAAACAAAGATATTTGAATCAAATGAAAGTCAAATACGTTCTACAAAGCTAATTGTATCAAATGAAAGTCAAACACATTCAAACAAAGCTAATTGAATCAAATGAAAGTCAAGCACATTCAAACAAAGCTATTTTAATCAAATGAAAGTCAAATACATTCTACAAAGCTAATTGAATGAAATGAAAGTAAAACACATTCAAACAAAGCTATTTGAATCAAATGAAAGTCAAACACATTCAATCAAAGCTATTTGAATCAAATGAGAGCCAAATACATTCAAACAAAGCTAATTAAACCAAATAAAAGTCTAATACATTCTACAAAGCTAATTGAATTAAATTAAAGTTAAACACATTCAAACAAAGCTAATTAATCAAATGAAAGTCAAACACATTCAAACAAAGATTTCGAATCAAATGAAAGTCAAATACATTCTACAAAGCTAATTGAATCAAATGAAAGTCAAACACATTCAAATAAAGCTATTTAAATCAAATGAAAGTCAAATACATTCTACAAAGCTAATTGAATCAAATGAAAGTCAAACACATTCAAACAAAGCTATTTGAATCAAATGAGAGTCAAATAAATTCAAACAAATCTAATTAAATAAAATAAAAGTAAAATAAATTCTACAAAGCTAATTGAATCAAATGAAAGTCAAACACATTCAAAAAAAGTCTTTTAAATCAAATGAAAGTCAAACACATTCAAACAAAGCCATTTGAATCAAATGAGAGTCAAATACATTCAAATAAAGCTATTTGAATCAAATGAAAGTCAAACACATTCAAATAAAGCTATTTGAATCAAATGAAAGTCAAATACATTCTACAAAACTAATTGAATCAAATGAAAGTCAAACACATTCAAACAAAGCCTTTTAAATCAAATGAAAGTCAAACACATTCAAAACAAAGCTATTTGAATCAAATGAGAGTCAAATTAAATTCAAACAAATCTAATTAAATAAAATAAAAAGTAAAATAAATTCTACAAAGCTAATTGAATCAAA
>NW_018743876.1:0-73573 GCF_001683475.1 Chenopodium quinoa | reverse complement strand
TCAAATGCATTTTTAAAAAGCTAATTGAATCAAATGAAAGTCAAACTCATTCAAACAAATCTAATTGAATCAAATGAAAGTCTAATGCATTCTACAAAACTAGTTGAATCAAATGAAAAATGCATTCTACAAAGCTAATTGAATCAAATAAAAGTCAAACACATTCAAAAAAAGCATTTTGAATCAAATGAAAGTCAAATGCATTCAACAAAGCTAATTGAATAAAATGAAAGTCAAACACATTCAAACAAAACTAATTGAATCAAATGAAAGTCTAATGCATTCTACAAAACTAATTGAATCAAATAAAAGTCAAACACATTCAAACAAAGCTTTTTTGAATCATATGAAAGTCAAATGCATTCAACAAAGCTAATTGAATGAAATGAAAGTTAAATGCATTCTACAAAGCTAATTGAATCAAATGAAAGTCATACTCATTCAAACAAAGCTAATTAAATCAAATGAAAGTCTAATGCATTTTACAAAGCTAATTGAATCAAATGAAAGTAAAATGGATTCTACAAGGCTCATTGAATGAAATGAAAATCAAACATATTCAAATAAAGCTAATTGAATCAAATGAAATTCTATTACATTATACAAAGCTTATAGAATCAAATGAAAGTTAAACACATTTAAACAAAGCTTTTTGAATCAAATGAAAGTCAAATGCATTCTAAAAGCTAATTAAATCAAATGAAAGTAAAACACATTCAAACAAAGCTAATTGATTCAAATAAAAGTCAAACACATTCAAACAAAGCTTTTTGAATCATATGAAAGTCAAATGCATTCCACAAAGCTAATTGAATTAAATGAAAAGTCAAAGGCATTCTACAAAGTTTATTGAATCAATTGAAAGTGAAAAGCATTCAAACAAAGCTAATTGAATCAATTGAAAGTCAAACACATTCAAACAAAGCTAATTAAATCAAATAAAAGTCTAATGCATTCTACAAAGCTAATTGAATCAAATGAAAGTCAAACACATTCAAAAAAAACGTTTTGAATCAAATGAAAGTCAAACACATTCAAACAAAACGTTTTGAATCAAATGATAGTCAAACAGATTCAAACAAAGCTTTTTGAATCAAATGAAAGTCAAATGCATTCAACAAAGCTGATTGAATCAAATGAAAGTCAAATGCGCTTTTAAAAAGCTAATTGAATCAAATGAAAGTCAAATGCATTTTTAAAAAGCTAATTGAATCAAATGAAAGTCAAACTCATTCAAACAAATCTAATTGAATCAAATGAAAGTCTAATGCATTCTACAAAAACTAGTTGAATCAAATGAAAGTCTAATGCATTCTACAAAGCTAATTGAATCAAATAAAAGTCAAACACATTCAAAAAAAGCATTTTGAATCAAATGAAAGTCAAATGCATTCAACAAAGCTAATTGAATAAAATGAAAGTCAAACACATTCAAACAAAACTAATTGAATCAAATGAAAGTCTAATGCATTCTACAAAACTAATTGAATCAAATAAAGTCAAACACATTCAAACAAAGCTTTTTGAATCATATGAAAGTCAAATGCATTCAACAAAGCTAATTGAATGAAATGAAAGTTAAATGCATTCTACAAAGCTAATTGAATCAAATGAAAGTCATACTCATTCAAACAAAGCTAAATTAAATCAAATGAAAGTCTAATGCATTTTACAAAGCTAATTGAATCAAATGAAAGTAAATGGATTCTACAAAGGCTCAATTGAATGAAATGAAAATCAAACATATTCAAATAAAGCTAATTGAATCAAATGAAATTCTATTACATTATACAAAGCTTATAGAATCAAATGAAAGTTAAACACATTTAAACAAAGCTTTTTGAATCAAATGAAAAGTCAAATGCATTCTACAAAGCTAATTAAATCAAATGAAAGTAAAACACATTCAAACAAAGCTAATTGATTCAAATAAAAGTCAAACACATTCAAACAAAGCTTTTTGAATCATATGAAAGTCAAATGCATTCCACAAAGCTAATTGAATTAAATGAAAGTCAAAGGCATTCTAACAAAGTTTATTGAATCAATTGAAAGTGAAAAGCATTCAAACAAAGCTAATTGAATCAATTGAAAGTCAAACACATTCAAACAAAGCTAATTAAATCAAATAAAAGTCTAATGCATTCTACAAAGCTAATTGAATCAAATGAAAGTCAAACACATTCAAACAAAACGTTTTGAATCAAATGAAAGTCAAACACATTCAAACAAAACGTTTTGAATCAAATGATAGTCAAACAGATTCAAACAAAGCTTTTTGAATCAAATGAAAGTCAAAATGCATTCAACAAAGCTGATTGAATCAAATGAAAGTCAAATGCGCTTTTAAAAAAGCTAATTGAATCAAATGAAAGTCAAATGCATTTTTAAAAAGCTAATTGAATCAAATGAAAGTCAAACTCATTCAAACAAATCTAATTGAATCAAATGAAAGTCTAATGCATTCTACAAAACTAGTTGAATCAAATGAAAGTCTAATGCATTCTACAAAGCTAATTGAATCAAATAAAAGTCAAACACATTCAAAAAAAGCATTTTGAATCAAATGAAAGTCAAATGCATTCAACAAAGCTAATTGAATAAAATGAAAGTCAAACACATTCAAACAAAACTAATTGAATCAAATAAAAGTCTAATGCATTCTACAAAACTAATTGAATCAAATAAAAGTCAAACACATTCAAACAAAGCTTTTTGAATCATATGAAAGTCAAATGCATTCAACAAAGCTAATTGAATGAAATGAAAGTTAAATGCATTCTACAAAGCTAATTGAATCAAATGAAAGTCATACTCATTCAAACAAAGCTAATTAAATCAAATGAAAAGTCTAATGCATTTTACAAAGCTAATTGAATCAAATGAAAGTAAAATGGATTCTACAAGGCTCATTGAATGAAATGAAAATCAAACATATTTCAAATAAAGCTAATTGAATCAAATGAAATTCTATTACATTATACAAAGCTTATAGAATCAAATGAAAGTTAAACACATTTAAACAAAGCTTTTTGAATCAAATGAAAGTCAAATGCATTCTACAAAGCTAATTAAATCAAATGAAAGTAAAACACATTCAAACAAAGCTAATTGATTCAAATAAAAGTCAAACACATTCAAACAAAGCTTTTTGAATCATATGAAAGTCAAATGCATTCCACAAAGCTAATTGAATTAAATAAAAGTCAAAGGCATTCTACAAAGTTTATTGAATCAATTGAAAGTGAAAAGCATTCAAACAAAGCTAATTGAATCAATTGAAAGTCAAACACATTCAAACAAAGCTAATTAAATCAAATAAAAGTCTAATGCATTCTACAAAGCTAATTGAATCAAATGAAAGTCAAACACATTCAAACAAAACGTTTTGAATCAAATGAAAGTCAAACACATTCAAACAAAACGTTTTGAATCAAATGATAGTCAAACAGATTCAAACAAAGCTTTTTGAATCAAATGAAAGTCAAATGCATTCAACAAAGCTGATTGAATCAAATGAAAGTCAAATGCGCTTTTTAAAAAGCTAATTGAATCAAATGAAAGTCAAATGCATTTTTAAAAAGCTAATTGAATCAAATGAAAGTCAAACTCATTCAAACAAATCTAATTGAATCAAATGAAAGTCTAATGCATTCTACAAAACTAGTTGAATCAAATGAAAGTCTAATGCATTCTACAAAGCTAATTGAATCAAATAAAAGTCAAACACATTCAAAAAAAGCATTTTGAATCAAATGAAAGTCAAATGCATTCAACAAAGCTAATTGAATAAAATGAAAGTCAAACACATTCAAACAAAACTAATTGAATCAAATGAAAGTCTAATGCATTCTACAAACTAATTAAATCAAATAAAAGTCAAACACATTCAAACAAAGCTTTTTGAATCATATGAAAGTCAATGCATTCAAACAAAGCTAATTGAATGAAATGAAAATTAAATGCATTCTACAAAGCTAATTGAATCAAATGAAAGTCAACTCATTCAAACAAAGCTAATTAAATCAAATGAAAGTCTAATGCATTTTACAAAGTAATTGAATCAAATGAAAGTAAAATGGATTCTACAAGGCTCATTGAATGAAATGAAAATCAAACATATTCAAATAAAGCTAATGAATCAAATGAAATTCTATTACATTATACAAAGCTTATAGAATCAAATGAAAGTTAAACACATTTAAACAAAGCTTTTTGAATCAAATGAAAGTCAAATGCATTCTACAAAGCTAATTAAATCAAATGAAAGTAAACACATTCAAACAAACTAATTGATTCAAATAAAAAGTCAAACACATTCAAACAAAGCTTTTTGAATCATATGAAAGTCAAATGCATTCCACAAAGCTAATTGAATTAAATAAAAGTCAAAGCATTCTACAAAGTTTATTGAATCAATTAAAGTGAAAAGCATTCAAACAAAGCTAATTGAATCAATTGAAAGTCAAACACATTCAAACAAAGCTAATTAAATCAAATAAAAGTCTAATGCATTCTACAAAGCTAATTGAATCAAATGAAAGTCAAACACATTCAAACAAAACGTTTTGAATCAAATGAAAGTCAAACACATTCAAACAAAACGTTTTGAATCAAATGATAGTCAAACAGATTCAAACAAAGCTTTTTGAATCAAATGAAAGTCAAATGCATTCAACAAAGCTGATTGAATCAAATGAAAGTCAAATGCGCTTTTAAAAAGCTAATTGAATCAAATGAAAGTCAAATGCATTTTAAAAAGCTAATTGAATCAAATGAAAGTCAAACTCATTCAAACAATCTAATTGAATCAAATGAAAGTCTAATGCATTCTACAAAACTAGTTGAATCAAATGAAAGTCTAATGCATTCTACAAAGCTAATTGAATCAAATAAAAGTCAAACACATTCAAAAAAAGCATTTTGAATCAAATGAAAGTCAAATGCATTCAACAAAGCTAATTGAATAAAATGAAAGTCAAACACATTCAAACAAAACTAATTGAATCAAATGAAAGTCTAATGCATTCTACAAAACTAATTGAATCAAATAAAAGTCAAACACATTCAAACAAAGCTTTTTGAATCATATGAAAGTCAAATGCATTCAACAAAGCTAATTGAATGAAATGAAAGTTAAATGCATTCTACAAAGCTAATTGAATCAAATGAAAGTCATACTCATTCAAACAAAGCTAATTAAATCAAATGAAAGTCTAATGCATTTTACAAAGCTAATTGAATCAAATGAAAGTCAAATGGATTCTACAAGGCTCATTGAATGAAATGAAAATCAAACATATTCAAATAAAGCTAATTGAATCAAATGAAATTCTATTACATTATACAAAGCTTATAGAATCAAATGAAAGTTAAACACATTTAAACAAAGCTTTTTTGAATCAAATGAAAGTCAAATGCATTCTACAAAGCTAATTAAATCAAATGAAAGTAAAACACATTCAAACAAAGCTAATTGATTCAAATAAAAGTCAAACACATTCAAACAAAGCTTTTTGAATCATATGAAAGTCAAATGCATTCCACAAAGCTAATTGAATTAAATAAAAGTCAAAGGACATTCTAACAAAGTTTATTGAATCAATTGAAAGTGAAAAGCATTCAAAACAAAGCTAATTGAATCAATTGAAAGTCAAACACATTCAAACAAAGCTAATTAAATCAAATAAAAGTCTAATGCATTCTACAAAGCTAATTGAATCAAATGAAAGTCAAACACATTCAAACAAAACGTTTTGAATCAAATGAAAGTCAAAACACATTCAAACAAAACGTTTTGAATCAAATGATGGTCAAACAGATTCAAACAAAGCTTTTTGAATCAAATGAAAGTCAAATGCATTCAACAAAGCTGATTGAATCAAATGAAAGTCAAATGCGCTTTTTAAAAAGCTAATTGAATCAAATGAAAGTCAAATGCATTTTTAAAAAGCTAATTGAATCAAATGAAAGTCAAAACTCATTCAAACAAATCTAATTGAATCAAATGAAAGTCTAATGCATTCTACAAAACTAGTTGAATCAAATGAAAGTCTAATGCATTCTACAAAGCTAATTGAATCAAATAAAAGTCAAACACATTCAAAAAAAGCATTTTGAATCAAATGAAAGTCAAATGCATTCAACAAAGCTAATTGAATAAAATGAAAGTCAAACACATTCAAACAAAATAATTGAATCAAATGAAAGTCTAATGCATTCTAACAAAACTAATTGAATCAAATAAAAGTCAAACACATTCAAACAAAAGCTTTTTGAATCATATGAAAGTCAAATGCATTCAACAAAGCTAATTGAATGAAATGAAAATTAAATGCATTCTACAAAAGCTAATTGAATCAAATGAAAGTCATACTCATTCAAACAAAGCTAATTAAATCAAATGAAAGTCTAATGCATTTTACAAAGCTAATTGAATCAAATGAAAGTAAAATGGATTCTACAAGGCTCATTGAATGAAATGAAAATCAAAACATATTCAAATAAAGCTAATTGAATCAAATGAAATTCTATTACATTATACAAAGCTTATAGAATCAAATGAAAGTTAAACACATTTAAACAAAGCTTTTGAATCAAATGAAAGTCAAATGCATTCTACAAAGCTAATTAAATCAAATAAAAGTAAAAACACATTCAAACAAAGCTAATTGATTCAAATAAAAGTCAAACACATTCAAACAAAGCTTTTTTGAATCATATGAAAGTTCAAATGCGTTCCACAAAGCTAATTGAATTAAATAAAAGTCAAAGGCATTCTACAAAGTTTATTGAATCAATTGAAAGTGAAAAGCATTCAAACAAAGCTAATTGAATCAATTGAAAGTCAAACACATTCAAACAAAGCTAATTAAATCAAATAAAAGTCTAATGCATTCTACAAAGCTAATTAAATCAAATGAAAGTCAAACACATTCAAACAAAACGTTTTGAATCAAATGAAAGTCAAACACATTCAAACAAAACGTTTTGAATCAAATGATAGTCAAACAGATTCAAACAAAGCTTTTTGAATCAAATGAAAGTCAAATGCATTCAACAAAGCTGATTGAATCAAATGAAAGTCAATGCATTTTTAAAAAGCTAATTGAATCAAATGAAAGTCAAATGCATTTTTAAAAAGCTAATTGAATCAAATGAAAGTCAAATGCATTTTTAAAAAGCTAATTGAATCAAATGAAAGTCAAACTCATTCAAACAAATCTAATTGAATCAAATGAAAGTCTAATGCATTCTACAAAACTAGTTGAATCAAATGAAAGTCTAATGCATTCTACAAAGCTAATTGAATCAAATAAAAGTCAAACACATTCAAAAAAAGCATTTTGAATCAAATGAAAGTCAAATGCATTCAACAAAGCTAATTGAATAAAATGAAAGTCAAACACATTCAAACAAAACTAATTGAATCAAATGAAAGTCTAATGCATTCTACAAAACTAATTGAATCAAATAAAAGTCAAACACATTCAAACAAAGCTTTTTGAATCATATGAAAGTCAAATGCATTCAACAAAGCTAATTGAATGAAATGAAAGTTAAATGCATTCTACAAAGCTAATTGAATCAAATGAAAGTCATACTCATTCAAACAAAGCTAATTAAATCAAATGAAAGTCTAATGCATTTTACAAAGCTAATTGAATCAAATGAAAGTCAAATGGATTCTTACAAGGCTCATTGAATGAAATGAAAATCAAACATATTCAAATAAAGCTAATTGAATCAAATGAAATTCTATTACATTATACAAAGCTTATAGAATCAAATGAAAGTTAAACACATTTAAACAAAGCTTTTTGAATCAAATGAAAGTCAAATGCATTCTACAAAGCTAATTAAATCAAATGAAAGTAAAACACATTCAAACAAAGCTAATTGATTCAAATAAAAGTCAAACACATTCAAACAAAGCTTTTGAATCATATCAAAGTCAAATGCATTCCACAAAGCTAATTGAATTAAATAAAAGTCAAAGGCATTCTACAAAGTTTATTGAATCAATTGAAAGTGAAAAGCATTCAAACAAAGCTAATTGAATCAATTGAAAGTCAAACACATTCAAACAAAGCTAATTAAATCAAATAAAAGTCTAATGCATTCTACAAAGCTAATTAAATCAAATGAAAGTCAAACACATTCAAACAAAACGTTTTGAATCAAATGAAAGTCAAACACATTCAAACAAAACGTTTTGAATCAAATGATAGTCAAACAGATTCAAACAAAGCTTTTTGAATCAAATGAAAGTCAAATGCATTCAACAAAGCTGATTGAATCAAATGAAAGTCAAATGCATTTTAAAAAAGCTAATTGAATCAAATGAAAGTCAAATGCATTTTTAAAAAAGCTAATTGAATCAAATGAAAGTCAAACTCATTCAAACAAATCTAATTGAATCAATGAAAGTCTAATGCATTCTACAAAACTAATTGAATCAAATGAAAGTCTAATGCATTCTACAAAGCTAATTGAATCAAATAAAAGTCAAACACATTCAAAAAAAGCATTTTGAATCAAATGAAAGTCAAATGCATTCAACAAAGCTAATTGAATAAAATGAAAGTCAAACACATTCAAACAAAACTAATTGAATCAAATGAAAGTCTAATGCATTCTACAAAACTAATTGAATCAAATAAAAGTCAACACATTCAAACAAAGCTTTTTGAATCATATGAAAGTCAAATGCATAAAAAAATTGAAAAAAAAAGTAAATGCATTCAACAAAGCTAATTGAATCGAAATGAAAAAAAAGTTAAATGCATTCTAAACAAAGCTAATTGAATCAAATGAAAGTCAAATGCATTTCATATTTCAATAATCAAAATCAAAAAGCTAATTGAATCAAATGAAAGTCAAATGCATTCAAAAAAATAATAAATGAAAAATCAAAAAAAAAAATGAAAGTCTAATGCATTCTACAAAGCTAATTGAATCAAATAAAAGTCAAACACATTCAAAAAAAGCATTTTGAATCAAATGAAAGTCAAATGCATTCAACAAAGCTAATTGAATAAAATGAAAGTCAAACACATTCAAACAAAACTAATTGAATCAAATAAAGTCTAATGCATTCTACAAAACTAATGAATCAAATAAAAGTCAAACACATTCAAACAAAGCTTTTTGAATCATATGAAAGTCAAATGCATTCAACAAAGCTAATTGAAAAATAAAAAATCACTAAAAGAAAATAAAAAACAAAAAACAAACAATAAAAAAAAAAAGCATAAAAAATTGAATCAAATGAAGTCAATGATTCTACAAGCTATTGAAAAATAAAATCAAACAATAAAAAAAAAAAAAAAATTCTATTAAATACAAAGCTTATAGAATCAAATGAAAGTTAAACACATTTAAACAAAGCTTTTTGAATCAAATG
This sequence comes from Chenopodium quinoa, assembly GCF_001683475.1. Classification (NCBI taxonomy): domain Eukaryota; kingdom Viridiplantae; phylum Streptophyta; class Magnoliopsida; order Caryophyllales; family Amaranthaceae; genus Chenopodium; species Chenopodium quinoa. The sequence goes on along the minus strand of NW_018743876.1, from coordinate 64,167 downwards.
AAAGTCAAATACATTCTACAAAGCTAATTAAATCAAATGAAAGTAAAACACATTCAAACAAAGCTAATTGATTCAAATAAAAGTCAAACACATTCAAACAAAGCTTTTTGAATCATATGAAAGTCAAATGCATTCCACAAAGCTAATTGAATTAAATAAAAGTCAAAGGCATTCTACAAAGTTTATTGAATCAATTGAAAGTGAAAAGCATTCAAACAAAGCTAATTGAATCAATTGAAAGTCAAACACATTCAAACAAAGCTAATTAAATCAAATAAAAGTCTAATGCATTCTACAAAGCTAATTAAATCAAATGAAAGTCAAACACATTCAAACAAAACGTTTTGAATCAAATGAAAGTCAAACACATTCAAACAAAACGTTTTGAATCAAATGATAGTCAAACAGATTCAAACAAAGCTTTTTGAATCAAATGAAAGTCAAATGCATTCAACAAAGCTGATTGAATCAAATGAAAGTCAAATGCATTTTTAAAAAGCTAATTGAATCAAATGAAAGTCAAATGCATTTTTAAAAAGCTAATTGAATCAAATGAAAGTCAAACTCATTCAAACAAATCTAATTGAATCAAATGAAAGTCTAATGCATTCTACAAAACTAATTGAATCAAATGAAAGTCTAATGCATTCTACAAAGCTAATTGAATCAAATAAAAGTCAAACACATTCAAAAAAAGCATTTTGAATCAAATAAAAGTCAAATGCATTCAACAAAGCTAATTGAATAAAATGAAAGTCAAACACATTCAAACAAAACTAATTGAATCAAATGAAAGTCTAATGCATTCTACAAAACTAATTGAATCAAATAAAAGTCAAACACATTCAAACAAAGCTTTTTGAATCATATGAAAGTCAAATGCATTCAACAAAGCTAATTGAATGAAATGAAAGTTAAATGCATTCTACAAAGCCAATTGAATCAAATGAAAGTCATACTCATTCAAACAAAGCTAATTAAATCAAATGAAAGTCTAATGCATTTTACAAAGCTAATTGAATCAAATGAAAGTCAAATGGATTCTACAAGGCTCATTGAATGAAATGAAAATCAAACATATTCAAATAAAGCTAATTGAATCAAATGACATTCTATTACATTATACAAAGCTTATAGAATCAAATGAAAGTTAAACACATTTAAACAAAGCTTTTTGAATCAAATGAAAGTCAAATGCATTCTACAAAGCTAATTAAATCAAATGAAAGTAAAACACATTCAAACAAAGCTAATTGATTCAAATAAAAGTCAAACACATTCAAACAAAGCTTTTGAATCATATGAAAGTCAAATGCATTCCACAAAGCTAATTGAATTAAATAAAAGTCAAAGGCATTCTACAAAGTTTATTGAATCAATTGAAAGTGAAAAGCATTCAAACAAAGCTAATTGAATCAATTGAAAGTCAAAACACATTCAAACAAAGCTAATTAAATCAAATAAAAGTCTAATGCATTCTACAAAGCTAATTAAATCAAATGAAAGTCAAACACATTCAAACAAAACGTTTTGAATCAAATGAAAGTCAAACACATTCAAACAAAACGTTTTGAATCTAATGATAGTCAAACAGATTCAAACAAAGCTTTTTGAATCAAATGAAAGTCAAATGCATTCAACAAAGCTGATTGAATCAAATGAAAGTCAAATGCATTTTTAAAAAGCTAATTGAATCAAATGAAAGTCAAATGCATTTTTAAAAAGCTAATTGAATCAAATGAAAGTCAAACTCATTCAAACAAATCTAATTGAATCAAATGAAAGTCTAATGCATTCTACAAAACTAATTGAATCAAATGAAAGTCTAATGCATTCTACAGGGCTAATTGAATCAAATAAAAGTCAAACACATTCAAAAAAAGCATTTTGAATCAAATGAAAGTCAAATGCATTCAACAAAGCTAATTGAATAAAATGAAAGTCAAACACATTCAAACAAAACTAATTGAATCAAATGAAAGTCTAATGCATTCTACAAAACTAATTGAATCAAATAAAAGTCAAACACATTCAAACAAAGCTTTTTGAATCATATGAAAGTCAAATGCATTCAACAAAGCTAATTGAATGAAATGAAAGTTAAATGCATTCTACAAAGCTAATTGAATCAAATGAAAGTCATACTCATTCAAACAAAGCTAATTAAATCAAATGAAAGTCTAATGCATTTTACAAAGCTAATTGAATCAAATGAAAGTAAAATGGATTCTACAAGGCTCATTGAATGAAATGAAAATCAAACATATTCAAATAAAGCTAATTGAATCAAATCAAATTCTATTACATTATACAAAGCTTATAGAATCAAATGAAAGTTAAACACATTTAAACAAAGCTTTTTGAATCAAATGAAAGTCAAATGCATTCAACAAAGCTAATTGAATCAAATGAAAGTTAAACACATTCAAACAAAGCTAATTGGATCAATTGAAAGTCTAATGCATTCTACAAAGCTAATTGAATAAAATGAAAGTCAAACACATTCAAACAAAACTTTTTGAATCAAATGAAATTCAAATGCATTCATCAAAGCTAATTGAATCAAATGAAAGTCAAATGCATTCTACAAAGCTAATTAAATCAAATGAAAGTAAAACACATTCAAACAAAGCTAATTGATTCAAATGAAAGTCAAACACATTCAAACATAGCTTTTAGAATCATATGAAAGTCAAATGCATTCCACAAAGCTAATTGACTCAAATGAAAGTCAAACAAATTCAAAACTAAGCTAATTGAATCAAATGAAAGTCTAATGCTTTCTACAAAGCTAATTGAATCAAATAAAGTCAAACACATAAAAAACAAACCTTTTTGAATCAAATGAAAGTCAAATGCATTTATCAAAGCTAATTAAATCAAATGAAAGTCAAATGCATTCTACAAAGCTAATTAAATAAAATGAAAGTAAAACACATTCAAACAAAGCTAATTGATTCAAATAAAAGTCAAACACATTCAAACAAAGCTTTTTGAATCATATGAAAGTCAAATGCATTCCACAAAGCTAATTGAATTAAATAAAAGTCAAAGGCATTCTACAAAGTTTATTGAATCAATTGAAAGTGAAAAGCATTCAAACAAAGCTAATTGAATCAATTGAAAGTCAAACGCATTCAAACAAAGCTAATTAAATCAAATAAAAGTCTAATGCATTCTACAAAGCTAATTAAATCAAATGAAAGTCAAACACATTCAAACAAAACGTTTTGAATCAAATGAAAGTCAAACACATTCAAACAAAACGTTTTGAATCAAATGATAGTCAAACAGATTCAAACAAAGCTTTTTGAATCAAATGAAAGTCAAATGCATTCAACAAAGCTGATTGAATCAAATGAAAGTCAAATGCATTTTTAAAAAGCTAATTGAATCAAATGAAAGTCAAATGCATTTTTAAAAAGCTAATTGAATCAAATGAAAGTCAAACTCATTCAAACAGATCTAATTGAATCAAATGAAAGTCTAATGCATTCTACAATACTAATTGAATCAAATGAAAGTCTAATGCATTCTACAAAGCTAATTGAATCAAATAAAAGTCAAACACATTCAAAAAAAGCATTTTGAATCAAATGAAAGTCAAATGCATTCAACAAAGCTAATTGAATAAAATGAAAGTCAAACACATTCAAACAAAACTAATTGAATCAAATGAAAGTCTAATGCATTCTACAAAACTAATTGAATCAAATAAAAGTCAAACACATTCAAACAAAGCTTTTTGAATCATATGAAAGTCAAATGCATTCAACAAAGCTAATTGAATGAAATGAAAGTTAAATGCATTCTACAAAGCTAATTGAATCAAATGAAAGTCATACTCATTCAAACAAAGCTAATCAAATCAAATGAAAGCCTAATGCATTTTACAAAGCTAATTGAATCAAATGAAAGTCAAATGGATTCTACAAGGCTCATTGAATGAAATGAAAATCAAACATATTCAAATAAAGCTAATTGAATCAAATGAAATTCTATTACATTATACAAAGCTTATAGAATCAAATGAAAGTTAAACACATTTAAACAAAGCTTTTTGAATCAAATGAAAGTCAAATGCATTCTACAAAGCTAATTAAATCAAATGAAAGTAAAACACATTCAAACAAAGCTAATTGATTCAAATAATAGTCAAACACATTCAAACAAAGCTTTTTGAATCATATGAAAGTCAAATGCATTCCACAAAGCTAATTGAATTAAATAAAAGTCAAAGGCATTCTACAAAGTTTATTGAATCAATTAAAAGTGAAAAGCATTCAAACAAAGCTAATTGAATCAATTGAAAGTCAAACACATTCAAACAAAGCTAATTAAATCAAATTAAAGTCTAATGCATTCTACAAAGCTAATTAAATCAAATGAAAGTCAAACACATTCAAACAAAACGTTTTGAATCCAATGAAAGTCAAACACATTCAAACAAAACGTTTTGAATCAAATGATAGTCAAACAGATTCGAACAAAGCTTTTTGAATCAAATGAAAGTCAAATACATTCAACAAAGGTGATTGAATTAAATGAAAGTCAAATGCATTTTTAAAAAGCTAATTGAATCAAATGAAAGTCAAATGCATTTTTAAAAAGCTAATTGAATCAAATGAAAGTCAAACACATTCAAACAAAACTAATTGAATCAAATGAAAGTCTAATGCATTCTACAAAACTAATTGAATCAAATAAAAGTCAAACACATTCAAACAAAGCTTTTTGAATCATATGAAAGTCAAATGCATTCAACAAAGCTAATTGAATCAAATGAAAGTTAAATGCATTCTACAAAGCTAATTGAATCAAATGAAAGTCAAACTCATTCAAACAAAGCTAATTAAATCAAATGAAAGTCTAATGCATTTTACAAAGCTAATTGAATCAAATGAAAGTCAAATGGATTCTACAAGGCTCATTGAATGAAATGAAAATCAAACATATTCAAATAAAGCTAATTGAATCAAATGAAATTCTATTACATTATACAAAGCTTATAGAATCAAATGAAAGTTAAACACATTTAAACAAAGCTTTTTGAATCAAATGAAAGTCAAATGCATTCTACAAAGCTAATTAAATCAAATGAAAGTAAAACACATTCAAACAAAGCTAATTGATTCAAATAAAAGTCAAACACATTCAAACAAAGCTTTTGAATCATATGAAAGTCAAATGCATTCCACAAAGCTAATTGAATTAAATAAAAGTCAAAGGCATTCTACAAAGTTTATTGAATCAATTGAAAGTGAAAAGCATTCAAACAAAGCTAATTGAATCAATTGAAAGTCAAACACATTCAAACAAAGCTAATTAAATCAAATAAAAGTCTAATGCATTCTACAAAGCTAATTAAATCAAATGAAAGTCAAACACATTCAAACAAAACGTTTTGAATCAAATGAAAGTCAAACACATTCAAACAAAACGTTTTGAATCAAATGATAGTCAAACAGATTCAAACAAAGCTTTTTGAATCAAATGAAAGTCAAATGCATTCAACAAAGCTGATTGAATCAAATGAAAGTCAAATGCATTTTTAAAAAGCTAATTGAATCAAATGAAAGTCAAATGCATTTTTAAAAAGCTTATTGAATCAAATGAAAGTCAAACTCATTCAAACAGATCTAATAGAATCAAATGAAAGTCTAATGCATTCTACAAAACTAATTGAATCAAATGAAAGTCTAATGCATTCTACAAAGCTAATTGAATCAAATAAAAGTCAAACACATTCAAAAAAAGCATTTTGAATCAAATGAAAGTCAAATGCATTCAACAAAGCTAATTGAATAAAATGAAAGTCAAACACATTCAAACAAAACTAATTGAATCAAATGAAAGTCTAATGCATTCTACAAAACTAATTGAATCAAATAAAAGTCAAACACATTCAAACAAAGCTTTTTGAATCATATGAAAGTCAAATGCATTCAACAAAGCTAATTGAATGAAATGAAAGTTAAATGCATTCTACAAAGCTAATTGAATCAAATGAAAGTCATACTCATTCAAACAAAGCTACTTAAATCAAATGAAAGCCTAATGCATTTTACAAAGCTAATTGAATCAAATGAAAGTCAAATGGATTCTACAAGGCTCATTGAATGAAATGAAAATCAAACATATTCAAATAAAGCTAATTAAATCAAATGAAATTCTATTACATTATACAAAGCTTATAGAATCAAATGAAAGTTACACACATTTAAACAAAGCTTTTTGAATCAAATGAAAGTCAAATGCATTCTACAAAGCTAATTAAATCAAATGAAAGTAAAACACATTCAAACAAAGCTAATTGATTCGAATAATAGTCAAACACATTCAAACAAAGCTTTTTGAATCATATGAAAGTCAAATGCATTCCACAAAGCTAATTGAATTAAATATAAGTCAAAGGCATTCTACAAAGTTTATTGAATCAATTAAAAGTGAAAAGCATTCAAACAAAGCTAATTGAATCAATTGAAAGTCAAACACATTCAAACAAAGCTAATTAAATCAAATTAAAGTCTAATGCATTCTACAAAGCTAATTAAATCAAATGAAAGTCAAACACATTCAAACAAAACGTTTTGAATCCAATGAAAGTCAAACACATTCAAACAAAACGTTTTGAATCAAATGATAGTCAAACAGATTCGAACAAAGCTTTTTGAATCAAATGAAAGTCAAATACATTCAACAAAGGTGATTGAATTAAATGAAAGTCAAATGCATTTTTAAAAAGCTAATTGAATCAAATGAAAGTCAAATGCATTTTTAAAAAGCTAATTGAATCAAATGAAAGTCAAACACATTCAAACAAAACTAATTGAATCAAATGAAAGTCTAATGCATTCTACAAAACTAATTGAATCAAATAAAAGTCAAACACATTCAAACAAAGCTTTTTGAATCATACGAAAGTCAAATGCATTCAACAAAGCTAATTGAATCAAATGAAAGTTAAATGCATTCTACAAAGTTAATTGAATCAAATGAAAGTCAAACTCATTCAAACAAAGCTAATTAAATCAAATGAAAGTCTAATGCATTTTACAAAGCTAATTGAATCAAATGAAAGTAAAATGGATTCTACAAGGCTCATTGAATGAAATGAAAATCAAACATATTCAAATAAAGCTAATTGAATCAAATGAAATTCTATTACATTATACAAAGCTTATAGAATCAAATGAAAGTTAAACACATTTAAACAAAGCTTTTTGAATCAAATGAAAGTCAAATGCATTCTACAAAGCTAATTAAATCAAATGAAAGTAAAACACATTCAAACAAAGCTAATTGATTCAAATAAAAGTCAAACACATTCAAACAAAGCTTTTGAATCATATGAAAGTCAAATGCATTCCACAAAGCTAATTGAATTAAATAAAAGTCAAAGGCATTCTACAAAGTTTATTGAATCAATTGAAAGTGAAAAGCATTCAAACAAAGCTAATTGAATCAATTGAAAGTCAAACACATTCAAACAAAGCTAATTAAATCAAATAAAAGTCTAATGCATTCTACAAAGCTAATTAAATCAAATGAAAGTCAAACACATTCAAACAAAACGTTTTGAATCAAATGAAAGTCAAACACATTCAAACAAAACGTTTTGAATCAAATGATAGTCAAACAGATTCAAACAAAGCATTTTGAATCAAATGAAAGTCAAATGCATTCTACAAAGCTAATTGAATAAAATGAAAGTCAAACACATTCAAACAAAACTAATTGAATCAAATGAAAGTCTAATGCATTCTACAAAACTAATTGAATCAAATAAAAGTCAAACACATTCAAATAAAGCTTTTTGAATCATATGAAAGTCAAATGCATTCAACAAAGCTAATTGAATGAAATGAAAGTTAAATGCATTCTACAAAGCTAATTGAATCAAATGAAAGTCATACTCATTCAAACAAAGCTAATTAAATCAAATGAAAGCCTAATGCATTTTACAAAGCTAATTGAATCAAATGAAAGTCAAATGGATTCTACAAGGCTCATTGAATGAAATGAAAATCAAACATATTCAAATAAAGCTAATTGAATCAAATGAAATTCTATTACATTATACAAAGCTTATAGAATCAAATGAAAGTTAAACACATTTAAACAAAGCTTTGTGAATCAAATGAAAGTCAAATGCATTCTACAAAGCTAATTAAATCAAATGAAAGTAAAACACATTCAAAAAAAGCTAATTGATTCAAATAATAGTCAAACACATTCAAACAAAGCTTTTTGAATCATATGAAAGTCAAATGCATTCCACAAAGCTAATTGAATTAAATAAAAGTCAAAGGCATTCTACAAAGTTTATTGAATCAATTAAAAGTTAAAAGCATTCAAACAAAGCTAATTGAATCAATTGAAAGTCAAACACATTCAAACAAAGCTAATTAAATCAAATTAAAGTCTAATGCATTCTACAAAGCTAATTAAATCAAATGAAAGTCAAACACATTCAAACAAAACGTTTTGAATCCAATGAAAGTCAAACACATTCAAACAAAACGTTTTGAATCAAATGATAGTCAAACAGATTCGAACAAAGCTTTTTGAATCAAATGAAAGTCAAATACATTCAACAAAGCTGATTGAATTAAATGAAAGTCAAATGCATTTTTAAAAAGCTAATTGAATCAAATGAAAGTCAAATGCATTTTTAAAAAGCTAATTGAATCAAATGAAAGTCAAACACATTCAAACAAAACTAATTGAATCAAATGAAAGTCTAATGCATTCTACAAAACTAATTGAATCAAATGAAAGTCTAATGCATTCTACAAAGCTAATTAAATCAAATTAAAGTCTAATGCATTATACAAAGCTAATTAAATCAAATGAAAGTCAAACACATTCAAACATAACGTTTTGAATCAAATGAAAGTCAAACACATTCAAACAAAGCTTTCTGAATCAAATGAAAGTCAAAAGCATTCAACAAAGCTGATTGAATCAAATGAAAGTCAAATGCATTTTTAAAAAGCTAATTGAATCAAATGAAAGTCAAATGCATTTTTAAAAAGCTAATTGAATCAAATGAAAGTCCAACACATTCAAACAAATCTAATTGAATCAAATGAAAGTCTAATGCATTCTACAAAACTAATTGAATCAAATAAAAGTCAAACACATTCAAACAAAGCTTTTTGAATCATATGAAAGTCAAATGCATTCAACAAAGCTAACTGAATCAAATGAAAGTTAAATGCATTCTACAAAGCTAATTGAATCAAATGAAAGTCAAACTCATTCAAACAAAGCTAATTAAATCAAATGAAAGTCTAATGCATTTTACAAAGCTAATTGAATCAAATGAAAGTCAAATGGATTCTACAAGGCTCATTGAATGAAATGAAAATCAAACATATTCGAATAAAGCTAATTGAATCAAATGAAATTCTATTACATTATACAAAGCTTATAGAATCAAATGAAAGTTAAACACATTTAAACAAAGCTTTTTGAATCAAATGAAAGTCAAATGCATTCAACAAAGCTAATTGAATCAAATGAAAGTTAAACACATTCAAACAAAGCTGATTGAATCAAATGAAAGTCTAATGCATTCTACAAAGCTAATTGAATAAAATGAAAGTCAAACACATTCAAACAAAACTTTTTGAATCAAATGAAATTCAAATGCATTCATCAAAGCTAATTGAATCAAACGAAAGTCAAATGCATTCTACAAAGCTAATTAAATCAAATGAAAGTAAAACACATTCAAACAAAGCTAATTAATTCAAATGAAAGTCAAACACATTCAAACATAGCTTTTAGAATCATATGAAAGTCAAATGCATTCCACAAAGCTAATTGAATCAAATGAAAATCAAACAAATTCAAACTAAGCTAATTGAATCAAATGAAAGTCTAATGCTTTCTACAAAGCTAATTGAATCAAATAAAGTCAAACACATTCATACAAACCTTTTTGAATCAAATGAAAGTCAAATGCATTCATCAAAGCTTAATGAATCAAATGAAAGTCAAATGCATTCTACAAAGCTAATTAAATCAAATGAAAGTAAAACACATTCAAACAAAGCTAATTGATTCAAAAGAAACTAAAACACATTCAAACATAGCTTTTTGAATCATATGAAAGCAAATGCATTCCACAAATCTAATTGAATCAAATGAAAGTCAAATGCATTCTACAAAGCGAAATGAATAAAATAAAAGTCAAATTCATTCAAACAAAGCTTTTTGAATCAAATGAAGGTCAAATGCATTCAACAAAGCTATCAAATCAAAGTCAAATGGATTCTACAAAGCTAATTAAATGAAATGAAAGTCAAACAAATTCAATCAAAGCTAATTGAATCAAATGAAAGTCTAATGCATTCTACAAAGCTAATAGAATCAAATAAAAGTCAAACACATTCAAACAAAGCATTTTGAATCAAATGAAAGTCAAATGCATTCAACAAAGCTAATTGAATAAAATGAAAGTCAAACACATTCAATCAAAGCTAATTGAATCAAATGAAAGTCTAATGCATTCTACAAAGCTAATTGAATCAAATGAAAGTCAAACACATTCAAACAAAGCTTTTTGAATCAAATGAAAGTCAAATGCATTCATCAAAGCTAATTAGATCAAGTGAAAGTCAAATGCATTTAACAAAGCTAATTAAATCAAATGAAAGTAAAACACATTCAAACAAAGCTAATTGATTCAAATGAAAGTCAAACACATTCAAACAAAGCTTTTTGAATCATATGAAAGTCAAATGCATTCCACAAAGCTAATTGAATCAAATGAAAGTCAAACTAATTCAAACTAAGCTAATTGAATCAAATGAAAGTCTAATGCTTTCTACAAAGCTAATTGAATCAAATAAAGTCAAACACATTCAAACAAACCTTTCTGAATCAAATGAAAGTCAAATGCATTCATCAAAGCTAATTGAATCAAATGAAAGTCAAATGCATTCTACAAAGCTAATTAAATCAAATGAAAGTAAAACACAATCAAACAAAGCTAATTGATTCAAATGAAAGTCAAACACATTCAAACATAGCTTTTTGAATCATATGAAAGTCAAATGCATTCCACAAATCTAATTGAATTAAATGAAAGTCAAAAGCATTCTACAAAGCGAAATGAATAAAATAAAAGTCAAATTCATTCAAACAAAGCTTTTTGAATCAAATGAAGGTCAAATGCATTCAACAAAGCTATCAAATGAAAGTTAAATGGAATCTACAAAGCTAATTAAATGAAATGAAAGTCAAACGTATTCAAACAAAGCTAATTGAATCAAATGAAATTCTTATACATTCTACAAAGAGAATAGAATTAAATAAAAGTCAAACTCATTCAAAAAAAGCTTTTTGAATCAAATGAAAGTCAAATGCATTGAACAAAGCTAATTGAATAAAATGAAAGTCAAACACATTCAATCAAAGCTAATTGAATCAAATGAAAGTCTAATGCATTCTACAAAGCTAATTGAATCAAATGAAAGTCAAACACATTCAAACGAAGCTTTTTAAATCAAATGAAAGTTAAATGGAATCTACAAAGCTAATTAAATAAAATGAAAGTCAAACGTATTCAAACAAAGCTAATTGAATCAAATGAAATTCTAATACAGTCTACAAAGCTAATAGAATCAAATAAAAGTCAAACACAATCAAACAAAGCATTTTGAATCAAATGAAAGTCAAATGCATTCAACAAGCTAATTGAATAAAATGAAAGTCAAACACATTCAATCAAAGCTAATTGAATCAAATGAAAGTCTAATGCATTCTACAAAGCTAATTGAATCAAATGAAAGTCAAACACATTCAAACAAAGCTTTTTGAATCAAATGAAAGTCAAATGCATTCAACCAAGCTAATTGAATCAAATGAAAGTTAAACACATTCAAACAAAGCTAATTAAATCAAATGAAAGTCTAATGCATTCAACAAATCTAATTAAATAAAATGAAAGTCAAACACATTCAATCAAAGCTAATTGAATCAAATGAAAGCTTAATGCATTCAACAAAGCTATTTGAATCAAATGAAAGTCAAACACATTCAAACAAAGCATTTTGAATCAAATGAAAGTCAAATGCATTTAACAAGCTAATTGAATAAAATGAAAGTCAAACATATTCAATCAAAGCTAATTGAATCAAATGAAAGTCTAATGCATTCTACAAAGCTAATTGAATCAAATGAAAGTCAAACACATTCAAACAAAGCTTTTTGAATCAAATGAAAGTCAAATGCATTCAACCAAGCTAATTGAATCAAATGAAAGTTAAACACATTCAAACAAAGCTAATTGAATCAAATGAAAGTCTAATGCATTCAACAAAGCTAATTGAATAAAATGAAAGTCAAACACATTCAATCAAAGCTAATTGAATCAAATGAAAGTCTAATGCATTCTACAAAGCTAATTGAATCAAATGAAAGTCAAACACATTCAAACAAAGCTTTTTGAATAAAATGAAAGTCAAATGCATTCATCAAAGCTAATTGAATCAAATGAAAGTCAAACACATTCAATCAAAGCTAATTGAATCAAATGAAAGTCTAATGCATTCTACAAAGCTAATTGAATCAAATGAAAGTCAAACAGATTCAAACAAAGCTTTTTGAATCAAATGAAAGTCAAATGCATTCAACCAAGCTAATTGAATCAAATGAAAGTTAAACACATTCAAACAAAGCTAATTAAATCAAATGAAAGTCTAATGCATTCAACAAATCTAATTAAATAATATGAAAGTCAAACACATTCAATCAAAGCTAATTGAATCAAATGAAAGTCTAATGCATTCAACAAAGCTAATTGAAAGTCAAACACATTCAAACAAAGCTTTTTGAATCAAATGAAAGTCAAATGCATTCAACAAGCTAATTAAATAAAATGAAAGTCAAAGACATTCAATCAAAGCTAATTGAATCTAATGAAAGTCTAATGCATTCTACAAAGCTAATTGAATCAAATGAAAGTCAAACACATTCAAAACAAAGCTTTTTGAATAAAATGAAAGTCAAATGCATTTAACAAAGCTAATTAAATCAAATGAAAGTAAAACACATTCAAACAAAGCTAATTGATTCAAATGAAAGTCAAACACATTAAAACAAAGCTTTTTGAATCATATGAAAGTCAAAAGCATTCCACAAAGCTGATTGAATAAAATGAAAGTCAAACAAATTCAAACTAAGCTAATTGAATAAAATGAAAGTCTAATGCTTTCTACAAAGCTAATTGAATCAAATAAAGTCAAACACATTCAAACAAAGCTTTTTGAATCATATGAAAGTCAAATGCATTCAACAAAGCTAATTCAATAAAATAAAAGTCAAACACATTCAATCAAAGCTAATTGAATCAAATGAAAGTCTAATGCATTCTACAAAGCTAATTGAATCAAATGAAATTCAAACACATTCAAACAAAGCTTTTTGAATCAAATGAAAGTCAAATGCATTCATCAAAGCTAATTAGATCAAATGAAAGTCAAATGCATCTAACAAAGCTAATTAAATCAAATGAAAGTAAAACACATTCAAACAAAGCTAATTGATTCAAATGAAAGTCAAACACATTCAAACATAGCTTTTTGAATCATATGAAAGTCAAATGCATTCCACAAATCTAATTGAATCAAATGAAAGTCAAATGCATTCTACAAAGCGAAATGAATAAAATAAAAGTCAAATTCATTCAAACAAAGCTTTTTGAATCAAATGAAGGTCAAATGCATTCAACAAAGCTATCAAATGAAAGTTAAATGGAATCTACAAAGCTAATTAAATGAAATGAAAGTCAAAACGTATTCAAACAAAGCTAATTGAATCAAATGAAATTCTAATACATTCTTCAAAGATTATAGAATCAAATAAAAGTCAAACACATTCAAACAAAGCTTTTTGAATCAAATGAAAGTCAAATGCAATCAACAAAGCTAATTGAATAAAATGAAAGTCAAACACATTCAATCAAAGCTAATCGAATCAAATGAAAGTCTAATGCATTCTACAAAGCTAATTGAATCAAATGAAAGTCAAACACATTCAAACAAAGCTTTTTGAATCAAATGAAAGTCAAATGCATTCAACCAAAGCTTTTTAAATCATAAGAAAGTCAAATGCATTCCACAAACTAATTGAATCAAATGAAAGTCTAATGCATTCTACAAAGTTAATTGAATCAAATGAAAGTCAAACACATTCAAACAAAGCTTTTTGAATAAAATGAAAGTCAAATGCATTTAACAAAGCTAATTAAATCAAATGAAAGTAAAACACATTCAAACAAAGCTAATTGATTCAAATGAAAGTCAAACACATTCAAACAAAGCTGATTGAATCAAATGAAAGTCAAACAAATTCAAACTAAGCTAATTGAATAAAATGAAAGTCTAATGCATTCTACAAAGCTAATTAAATCAAATGAAAGTCAAACACATTCAAACAAACCTTTTTGAATCAAATGAAAGTCAAATGCATTCATCAAAGCTAATTAGATCAAATGAAAGTCAAATGCATTTAACAAAGCTAATTAAATCAAATGAAAGTAAAACACATTCAAACAAAGCTAATTGATTCAAATGAAAGTCAAACACATTCAAACATAGCTTTTTGAATCATATGAAAGTCAAATGCATTCCACAAATCTAAGTGAATCAAATGAAAGTCAAATGCATTCTACAAAGTTTATTGAATCAATTGAAAGTGAAAAGCATTCAAACAAAGCTAATTGAATCAATTGAAAGTCAAACACATTCAAACAAAGCTAATTAAATCAAATTAAAGTCTAATGCGTTCTACAAAGCTAATTAAATCAAATGAAAGTCAAACACATTCAAACAAAATGTTTTGAATCAAATGAAAGTCAAACAGATTCAAACAAAGCTTTTTGAATCAAATGAAAGTCAAATGCATTCAACAAAGCTGATTGGATCAAATGAAAGTCAAATGCATTTTTAAAAAGCTAATTGAATCAAATGAAATTCAAATGCATTTTTAAAAAGCTAATTGAATTAAATGAAAGTCAAACACATTCAAACAAATCTAATTGAATCAAATGAAAGTCTAATGCATTCTACAAAACTAATTGAATCAAATAAAAGTCAAACACATTCAAACAAAGCTTTTTGAATCATATGAAAGTCAAATGCATTCAACAAAGCTAATTGAATCAGATGAAAGTTAAATGCATTCTACAAAGCTAATTGAATCAAATGAAAGTCAAACTCATTCAAACAAAGCTAATTAAATCAAATGAAAGTCTAATGCATTTTACAAAGCTAATTGAATCAAATGAAAGTCAAATGGATTCTACAAGGCTCATTGAATGAAATAAAAATCAAACATATTCAAATAAAGCTAATTGAATGAAATGAAATTCTATTACATTATACAAAGCTTATAGAATCAAATGAAAGTTAAACACATTTAAACAAAGCTTTTTGAATCAAATGAAAGTCAAATGCATTCAACCAAGCTAATTGAATCAAATGAAAGTTCAACACATTCAAATCAAAGCTAATTGAATCAAATGAAAGTCTAATGCATTCTACAAAGCTAATTGAATAAAATGAAAGTCAAACACATTCAAACAAAGCTTTTGGAATCAAATGAAATTCAAATGCATTCATCAAAGCTAATTGATCAAACGAAATTCAAATGCATTCTACAAAGCTAATTAAATCAAATGAAAGTAAAACACATTCAAAAAAATCTAATTGATTTAAATGAAAGTCAAACACATTCAAACATAGCTTTTTGAATCATATGAAAGTCAAATGCATTCCACAAATCTAATTGAATCAAATGAAAGTCAAATGCATTCTACAAAGCGAAATGAATAAAATAAAAGTCAAATTCATTCAAACATTGCTTTTTGAATCAAATGAAGGTCAAATGCATTCAACAAAGCTATCAAATGAAAGTCAAATGGATTCTACAAAGCTAATTAAATAAAATGAAAGTCAAACGTATTCAAACAAAGCTAATTAAATCAAATGAAATTCTAATACATTCTACAAAGCTAATAGAATCAAATAAAAGTCAAACACATTCAAACAAAGCATTTTGAATCAAATGAAAGTCAAATGCATTCAACAAAGCTAATTGAATAAAATGAAAGTCAAACACATTCAATCAAAGCTAATTGAATCAAATGAAAGTCTAATGCATTCTACAAAGCTAATTGAACCAAATGAAAGTCAAACACATTCAAACAAAGCTTTTTGAATCAAATGAAAGTCAAATGCATTCATCAAAGCTAATTAGATCAAATGAAAGTCAAATGCATTTAACAAAGTTAATTAAATCAAATGAAAGTCTAATGCATTCTACAAAGCTAATAGAATCAAATAAAAGTCAAAAGCATTCAAACAAAGCATTTTGAATCAAATGAAAGTCAAATGCATTCAACAAAGCTAATTGAATAAAATGAAAGTCAAACCCATTCAATCAAAGCTAATTGAATCAAATGAAAGTCTAATGCATTCTACAAAGGTAATTGAATCAAATGAAAGTCAAACACATTCAAACAAAGCTTTTTGAATCAAATGAAAGTCAAATGCATTCATCAAAGCTAATTAGATCAAATGAAAGTCAAATGCATTTAACAAAGCTAATTAAATCAAATGAAAGTAAAACACATTCAAACAAAGCTAATTGATTCAAATGAAAATCAAACACATTCAAACAAAGCTTTTTGAATCATATGAAAGTCAAATGCATTCAACAAAGCTAATTGAATAAAATGAAAGTCAAACACATTCAATCAAAGCTAATTGAATCAAATGAAAGTCTAATGCATTCTACAAAGCTAATTGAATCAAATGAAACTCAAACACATTCAAACAAAGCTTTTTGAATCAAATGAAAGTCAAATGCATTCATCAAAGCTAATTAGATCAAATGAAAGTAAAACACATTCAAACAAAGCTAATTGATTCAAATGAAAGTCAAACACATTCAAACATAGCTTTTTGAATCATATGAAAGTCAAATGCATTCCACAAATCTAATTGAATCAAATGAAAGTCAAATGCATTCTACAAAGCGAAATGAATAAAATAAAAGTCAAATTCATTCAAACAAAGCTTTTTGAATCAAATGAAGGTCAAATGCATTCAACAAAGCTATCAAATGAAAGTTAAATGGAATCTACAAAGCTAATTAAATGAAATGAAAGTCAAACGTATTCAAACAAAGCTAATTGAATCAAATGAAATTCTAATACATTCTACAAAGATAATAGAATCAAATAAAAGTCAAACACATTCAAACAAAGCTTTTTGAATCAAATGAAAGTCAAATGCAATCAACAAAGCTAATTGAATAAAATGAAAGTCAAACACATTCAATCAAAGCTAATTGAATCAAATGAAAGTCTAATGCATTCTACAAAGCTAATTGAATCAAATGAAAGTCAAACACATTCAAACAAAGATTTTTGAATCAAATGAAAGTCAAATGCATTCAACCAAAGCTTTTTAAATCATAAGAAAGTCAAATGCATTCCACAAACTAATTGAATCAAATTAAAGTCTAATGCATTCTACAAAGTTAATTGAATCAAATGAAAGTCAAACACATTCAAACGAAGCTTTTTGAATCAAATGAAAGTTAAATGGATTCTACAAAGCTAATTAAATAAAATGAAAGTCAAACGTATTCAAACAAAGCTAATTGAATCAAATGAAATTCTAATGCATTCTACAAAGCTAATTGAATCAAATGAAATTCAAACACATTCAAACAAAGCTTTTTGAATCAAATGAAAGTCAAATGCATTCATCAAAGCTAATTAGATCAAATGAAAGTAAAACACATTCAAACAAAGCTAATTGATTCAAATGAAAGTCAAACACATTCAAACATAGCTTTTTGAATCATATGAAAGTCAAATGCATTCCACAAATCTAATTGAATCAAATGAAAGTCAAATGCATTCTACAAAGCGAAATGAATAAAATAAAAGTCAAATTCATTCAAACATTGCTTTTTGAATCAAATGAAGGTCAAATGCATTCAACAAAGCTATCAAATGAAAGTCAAAGGGATTCTACAAAGCTAATTAAATAAAATGAAAGTCAAACGTATTCAAACAAAGCTAATTATATCAAATGAAATTCTAATACATTCTACAAAGCTAATAGAATCAAATAAAAGTCAAACACATTCAAACAAAGCATTTTGAATCAAATGAAAGTCAAATGCATTCAACAAAGCTAATTGAATAAAATGAAAGTCAAACACATTCAATCAAAGCTAATTGAATCAAATGAAAGTCTAATGCATTCTACAAAGCTACTTGAATCAAATGAAAGTCAAACACATTCAAACAAAGCTTTTTGAATCAAATGAAAGTCAAATGCATTCATCAAAGCTAATTAGATCAAATGAAAGTCAAATGCATTTAACAAAGCTAATTAAATCAAATGAAAGTAAAACACATTCAAACAAAGCTAATTGATTCAAATGAAAATCAAACACATTCAAACAAAGCTTTTTGAATCATATGAAAGTCAAATGCATTCAACAAAGCTAATTGAATAAAATGAAAGTCAAACACATTCAATCAAAGCTAATTGAATCAAATGAAAGTCTAATGCATTCTACAAAGCTAATAGAATCAAATAAAAGTCAAACACATTCAAACAAAGCATTTTGAGTCAAATGAAAGTCAAATGCATTCAACAAAGCTAATTGAATAAAATGAAAGTCAAACACATTCAATCAAAGCTAATTGAATCAAATGAAAGTCTAATGCATTCTACAAAGCTAATAGAATCAAATAAAAGTCAAACACATTCAAACAAAGCATTTTGAATCAAATGAAAGTCAAATGCATTCAACAAAGCTAATTGAATAAAATGAAAGTCAAACACATTCAATCAAAGCTAATTGAATCAAATGAAAGTCTAATGCATTCTACAAAGCTAATTGAATCAAATGAAAGTTAAACACATTTAAACAAAGCTTTTTGAATCAAATGAAAGTCAAATGCATTCAACCAAGCTAATTGAATCAAATGAAAGTTAAACACATTCAAACCAAAGCTAATTGAATCAAATGAAAGTCTAATGCATTCTACAAAGCTAATTGAATCAAATAAAGTCAAAAACATTCAAACAAACCTTTTTGAATCAAATGAAAGTCAAATGTGTTTCGGGGTTTTCTGATGTCCTGCGGGAGAGTTACAATTCCGAGACTGGAACCGGACGCCTGTACCTGCAAAATAACGGAGACTCCTGAGAGCTCCGCCTCCAACGGTCAAGTTAGTACCTGATTAAGGAGTAATTAATACGGAAATTAAAGTAATAAGATCTCTCTAGGTGAGAGTGTTTAATGTTGGTAATCTGCGTCGTTAGCGAGATTAGCCGGTTATTAGTGTTCCGTAATGTTTCTGTTCTTCTCTGCTTGATTTCTTGATATTTTCTTGACTGCTTAATTAATGAGGATTAATTAAGTATTTATAGCCTTGAGAAGCGTGCCACTCTCTAGGTTTAGGGTAAACCTAGGGCTGACCGGGCCTCTAGACAGGATTGGGCCTTGATGGCCGGTTTTCCCATTTGGCATGAGTGGACACGTGGCGTGCCTCGATTGGTCCGTAGAGGACGTATCTGTGATTGACACGTGGCAGGCTCCTATTGGCCTTCGTGAAGGACACGTGGCGGAACCTGGTTGGTCCACTTGTCAGACGGTGATTGGTGGATAAAAATCCCCTAATCATTTGCCCCTCACAGGTGGCACGTGACTGGTCACGTGTCGCCTGTGACAGGTGTCGCACGGTGACAGGCGACGGCCTGCTACAGGTGTCACCTTGCAAACGGCCGAGAGATTTTCCCGCCCAAATTTTGAATTTGGAAGCGACCTTTCGCCTTCTCACCTTGCCTATATAAGGAAGTGCTGACTTCGGTCATTTTCACATTTGAGAACTTTGCGAGAACATTCGGACCCCTGAACTTGCTCTGACATTTTGGACCTTTTCTGCCTACCGCCTGTTCTGACAAGCCGACTGCACCGGACTTCCAGAACTTCATCAACCGTCACTCGTTCAGGTAACTCAGTTCTCTTACTCTTAATTTTCTTTTTATTTTTTTGAAATGGCACCACGGAAGCACACGACACGACCTAAGTTAGTGATCAGCCGGTCACCGGGGACGGCTGAATCTAGGACTAGGAGTGCCGCCTGCCCTTTTCTGGACCCATCTTTGCCCTTTATACAAAGTCCGACTGTATCTGTGTCTATGCAGAACGTGATGGCCAGAACAAAACAGACTGCTATGATATCAAACTCAGACGGCTCCTCCCAAAGGGTGCTCATTAGTGAAACATCTGACCAGGCGCCAGATGTAGAATTGAAACGAGGCGACTGCCAAGCCGACAGTTCTAAGAGAGGGGCCAAGGTGGTCCCTTCCCATCTTACCGTGGACATGTCTAATTTTCCTCCTGCTCCTTCTAAGGGAGAGGAGGCGGGCCCACTGGGAGAGGGGAGGAGTCGTCCTCTTCGGACTCGTCAGAGGACGAGTCCGAGTCCAGCTCTTCTGGCCACAGTTCTCCAGGCTCTGAAGAAAGACATAGCCGCCTACAAGAGGCGAGACTTTCTCATGCAGTTGAGAAGGGGGACAATTGGGCGGAGCCGTCCGCCTCTTACAGAGAGGAAAACGCCCCCTACTACTGCATGGTACCCCGGGGCCGGATCGCAACCATGCAAGACAAAGTGGCGAGCTTTATTGCTAACCACAGAATGGGCCCGGAATTTTTACTGTT
Source organism: Chenopodium quinoa (assembly GCF_001683475.1). Lineage (NCBI taxonomy): Eukaryota > Viridiplantae > Streptophyta > Magnoliopsida > Caryophyllales > Amaranthaceae > Chenopodium > Chenopodium quinoa. The sequence continues at coordinate 43,398 of NW_018743876.1, read as the reverse complement.
CGTGCCGGATCCAGAAGACACTGTCGTCTGGCCGGCTGGTACCAGCTATGATGACGGCTGCTTTGGCTGCTATGTGGCGGCCATCAAAGCTGGACTGCGCTTCCCATTACATCCGGCTGTTCAGCGGATTTTAGATGGGTATGATTTGGGGTTATGGCAGTTAGCCCCCAACTCTTGGGTAAACGTACTCGGCTATGTGGCCGGGTGCGAAATGTACGGGGTGGAGCCAAGCTTTGAGGCTTTCGCCCACATGAACTATCTCAGCCGGACCCCTAAGTCGGGAGGTACCGGCTGGTATCAATTAACAAGCCACAGGGGTTACCTCATGACGAGAGGTAAGGCGAACAAATGGAAGGATTGGCGGAACACCTTCCTTATCATTGAGGGTTCAGACACGGAGCTGAACCAACGTTTTAACAAGTGGAATAGGGATCCGCCTCTTCTCGCAGGCGGCCGCAGCATGCCGCCTGTTCCCCCAAAGGCTAAAAGAGAGATCCTAGACAAAGGACTCTTCAAAGTAGAGACTAGGGTGAACCCTACTTCAGGGGTACGAGAGCAAGTACCCCTAAACTGCGTCCCGAGCTTCAAGTGGCTCTATGACGAGTACTTTTTGGCCGCCTGTGGCCTCAGCAGTCGGTGCTCTAGAGGTAGCCGGCCTGACAAATACTCTGTTTTTTCACGCCTTGTTTACTTGGGATCTTTACTAACTTTGCTGTTTATTTTTTGCAACTGACGCCATGAGTAAAATAACAGCATCCAAGACTACGGCGGCCATGTTGCGGGCCTCTCTCATGCAACAGTCTTATGCCGACTCCCCCAACAAGGGGGCGCCCTTGGTAGGCTTCGAAAACTCTTCCTCTTTTAGTTGTCTTATGCATATACTAACTCTTTTTGTTTTCAGTCTGGCACTCCAAGGGCTTCTTCCTCGCAACAGCCGGACCCCAAGGCCCGGAGGACGACTGTTGCAAGCTCTCCTTGGTCTTCCAGGAAAACAGTGGCGGCTGAGAAGCAGCCGGCCACTTCTTCTAAAACCCCGGCGGGGCCGCCTAGAAGTATGGACAATTACTTGTAAAAAACTCATTTGCTTCCTTCTTGACTAGGTCTAACTTGCTTTTTTTACGCTTGATGCAGCCGGCCCTCAGGGGCTTGACTTGGTTGAGGTAGCCAAGTCCATGATCAAAGTCGTTCCTCCATCTGAAAGGGAGGCGGTCAGGGGTGCCGGCACCCTTGACCTTGATGGGATTTCAGGGGTCCTTGCTGAGGTATACTTAGCATATTTTTGAGTATTTGAGTTCCAGGACGCCTGTTATCTTTTTTGTTTGGAAACTGACGCCTGTTTTTTTTGTACATAGGCCCTGCTCCGAGTTAACAGCCTTCGCAAGCCGATTGATCGGAAAAACAAAGAGGTAAAGGCCGCAAAAGCTATGGCCGCCTCCAACTGTGATAAGGCAATGTTTCAAATTGCCCAAAATGAAGTACTGACCATTGATCTTCTTTATTATCAGGCGCAGGCTACCGCCGCTGTTCGGGCTCAGTTAGAGGCGGCCCAAAAGAAGGTTGACGAGCTGGAGGCGACCGTCACAAATCTTAAGGCCGAGCTGAAACCTCTTCGCCAAAAAATGCACTCTTACGAAGCCATGGAGAAATATTTGGCCAACGTAAAAGAACGCCTGGTGAGCCAAGAGAAGAGTCTTACCCAAGAGCTCTCGGAAAAGGCCGAGCAAGAGAAGAAACAGCTCGTCCGGGAGATGGTGGAAGACTCCGCTCAAATCCAGCGCATGACCTGGGGCCGACTGTTCCCTAGTGCCGACTTTGCCTCATGGGAAAGAACGTACCGCCAGTGTTCGGAAACATATAATCAACAGATCCTGGCGGCTGCTGAAGAAGAGGCGTTGGAAGAAGAGGAGGAAGAGCCGGTTGTGGCGCTTGTGCCACTTGGGGGTAAGGCATTAAAAGAGGGTGCAGCTAAAGCCGAGTCCAGCAAGAAGAGTGCTGACCAGGCGGCAGCTGCTAATACTGAACTGCCCCCTTCTTAAGCTTAAAGTATATTTTTTTTCACGGCCTGCGTGCCGTTTGCTTTGTATTTACCCGGCCAGGGGGCCGGGGTTTTGAATATTTTGCTGGTCTCTAATGACCGGCTTATTTTTAATCAAATTTTTGTTTTGATTCAAATTTGTCTAAGTATTCCATATCTAATATCCCATTGTTCACTAGACCGACTGTTGTGTATGGCCGAACGTTGCAGACAGGTACAAATAGTAAGTACGCCGCCTATGCCCCTGGACGACTGGTTGTCTGTTTCCAGGATAGACGATCAGTCGGCCATTTATTCAATCGGTCTTACCAAGTAAATAGTATTACCTAGGCGCCAAGGAATTAAGTAGGATAACAAGCGGCGGGTACCGGTTGTTTCCCTTTTTTGCCAATGTTGGCTTTTAACTCGTAATTTGTTAACCTAGCAAGAGTAGTGGTTGAGAGTCCCTGTTTGTTAAAAACAGGCGGACGACTCATACCTTTTAGGCTCCATACTAAGTTTGAGTGACTATTAAGTTAACATAGGAGTTACTTAGTCTTCGTCACACTCTAGATTGAATAGTAGAGGTACCAGGCAGCGGAGGCCGGCTGATCCTCTTGATTCGCCATTGTTTGTTGGCTATTAACTCAATAGGTACCCCTTGCATTTATCCCAAGTAATACAGGCGGTCATCTGACTCAGATGTCAACTGCTACCACTGGTTTGGTTAGTGATAGAGTTATCGTTGTCTCAAAAACGGCTACGTGGTTGCCCTTGGGGACAGTCGTATAGGTGCCGTGTAATTTGTTTATAGAACAATGTTCCACCCAAAAGGGAGCTGCTCTCTGCGACGAATTTCATCCGGAGGGATGCCGTCGGACGCCTGCTATGATGTTGGGACAGGTCGTATTAGTTTTGTAGATTTGATCAGGTGGCTTGGCGCCTGGTCTGATCATTCAGCCGGTGGCCTTGGTAAGTTCTTGGTGAACGTAGGTGCTAAGTAAAAGAAGGGTAGCCGCCTGTTAGGCACAGGGTCGGCCAGGCCCTAATCTTTTTAGCTAAGTATTGTGAGTAAAATACTCAATGGAGAGTAGCCGACTGTAAAGGAACAGACGGCATGCCCCTCTGAAGATTGAGTGAAAAACTCAAATGGAGAGTAGCCGACTGTAAAGGTACAGACGGCATGCCCCTCGTAATACAAAAATTGAATAGTAAGTGCAAACTTTATTAAGTAGCTCTTTACTTTACATCTTTCAGAAGAAATATTTTTTAAGGTTATCTACATTCCAAGTTCGAGGCAACGGTTGTCCGTCTGGTGTTTCCAGACGGTAGGTACCGTCCCTGACTTCCTCATAGATTCGGTAGGGTCCTTCCCAGTTGGGAGTTAGTTTGCCAGACTCATTAGCCCTACCAACTGCTTCCATTTTTCTAAGTACAAAGTCCCCTACTTTGAGTGGACGCCTGTGTACTTTTTTGTTGTATGATCTAGTCATTCTCAGGCGATAGATCTCATGGCGCAAAACAGCATTGCCCCTCTTTTCAGGAAGTGAGTCTAATGTCAGGCGCATGGCTTCCCAGTTTGCCTCTTCGTCATACAGCATTACTCGAAGAGTCGGCTCGTAGTGTTCTATTGGAAGAACAGCTTCTGCACCATAAGTTAGGAGGAATGGAGTTTCTCCAGTCGCCCCTTTTTCAGTCGTCCTAATGGCCCAGAGAACATGTGGTAGTTCATCCGCCCATAGGCCGCCTGCTCGTTCAATCTTTTTCTTGAGACCGTCTGAGATGATTTTATTAAAGGCTTCTACCTGGCCGTTTGCTTGTGGACGGCCGACAGATGCAAAGTAGTGTGCAATTCCTTGGTCTCCCAACCAGCTTTTGAGAACAGGCGTCTCAAATTGGGGACCATTATCAAAAACCATAGACATGGGAACCCCGAACCGAGTGATGACGTTTTTCCAAATGAATGAAATTACATCTTTCGTCTTGATTCCCTTTACAGCCTCCGCCTCTACCCATTTAGTGAAGTAGTCAACGGCAACAAGTATATACCTTCTGCCGCCTGTAGCAGGCGTATATGGACCCAGAATGTCCATGCCCCACTTAGCAAACGGTAGTGGGCTGTGAATGGTAGTGAGGTCAGTAGCCGGACGGTGAATTAATTTGCCAAACCTTTGGCACTTGTCACATTTTTTCACCATCTCCATTGCATCTGCTTCCAAAGTAGGCCAAAAGTAGCCTTGCCGCCTTGCCCTTTGAGCAAGCATCCTACCACCTATATGGGAAGCACAGAAACCAGAGTGAAGATCATCTAGTATCTCTCGTCCCTTTTCAGGAGTAACACACTTTAAGAAGGGTTGAAGGTACCCCCTCTTGTGAAGTTCTCCCTGTATCATTTCAAAACAGGAGGCTCGTTTTTTCAGTGCTGCCGCCTGTTGAGGATCCTCCGGCAGTGTACCGTTTGTCAGATATGCCCTGATTGAATCCATCCAGGTTGAGCTTCTGTCTAGGATTCCAATAGGGTTTTCCTCGATGCTTCTCTTCTCTATTACTTCCCAAAAAACAGTTCGAGGAGTATCGGAGGAGGCGGATGATGCTAATTTTGACAGTGCATCTGCCTGGTTGTTTTCTGACCTCGGCACTTGGATCAGATGGAAATCCTCAAGGGAGCCGACTGCTTGTCGGACCGCCTGTAAATACTTGATCATGGCCGGATGGGTTGCTTCGTATTCGCCATTGTACTGACTCACTATCAATTGTGAATCAGAACAGGCGTCTATTTTTCTTGCCCCTGCCGCCTTGCACATGCGGATCCCGGCTAGTAAAGCTTCATATTCTGCCTCATTGTTTGAAGCCTGAAAACTGAAGCGTAGAGCATACTCGAACCTGTCGCCCTCTGGAGATTGACATACGACGCCTGCTCCACAACCATTTGAAGTAGAGCTTCCGTCCACATATACCTTCCAGACTTGGTCTGGAACTTGAGAGTCAGGAGGACGAGTCATCTCTACAATAAAGTCAGCAAAGGCTTGCCCCTTCACCGCTTTTCTAGGCTCGAAAGTAACTTCGAGGCTCTGTATTTCTATGGCCCATTTGATCATTCGTCCTGACGACTCCATGATGGTAAGGGGCCGCTTGATTGGTTGGTCGGTATACACGACGACTGAATGTGCCAAAAAGTAGGGCTTCAATTTTTTAACAGCCATGAAGAGTGCAAGACCAAATTTCTCCACTAGGGGATACCTCAACTCGGCATTTTTCAGTACGTGACTGACAAAGTAGACCGGGAGCTGACAGCCGTCCCTTTCAGCAAGGAGCACAGCGCTTAACGCATGATCAGAGACGGCCAGGTACATGTAGAGATCCTCTTTGGGCAAAGGGCTGACCAGCCTCGGCAAGGAATGCAAGTGAACTTTTAACTTCTGGAAGGCGGCCTCAGCATCCGGCCCCCATTCAAACCTTGCCTTTTTCTTAATTGCCTGGAAAAAGTATAGGCATTTGTCGCCTGATCGGCTTAGGAATCTCCCCAAGGCCGCCAGACAACCTGTTAACTTCTGAACCTCTCGGATGGTACGAGGCGACTGCATGTCAATGACCGCCTGCACCTTCTTAGGGTTCGCCTCTATTCCTCTCTGATTGATAAGGAATCCGAGAAATTTCCCAGACTCAACTCCAAATACACATTTCTTGGGATTGAGCATGACATGGTGCCGCCTGAGTGTGGCGAAAGTTTCTCGGAGGTCCGTCAGATGATCTTTCTGAAGTTTAGTCTTGACAATCATATCATCAATATATGCCTCGACGTTTCTCCCAATCTGATCAGAGAACACAGTGTTTATCATTCGTTGGAAGGTAGCCGGGGCATTCTTAAGACCAAACGGCATGACCGTGTAACAGTATAACCCCTGATCAGTGACGAAGGCCGTCTTCTCCTGATCTTTCTTCCATAAAGGAATTTGATGGAAACCAGAATAGGCGTCCATAAAACTCATCAAGGCATGGCCGACTGTTGAGTCGACCAGGTTATCAATTTTAGGCAGAGGGTAACTGTCTTTGGGGCACGCCTTGTTTAAGTCTGTGTAGTCTACACACATTCGCCAGGTGCCATTCGGCTTTTTAACAAGCACCACATTTGCAACCCAGTCTGGGAAGTAACATTGCCGAATGAACCCTGCGTCAAGTAATTTTTTAACTTCGGCGGCTGCCGCCTGACTTCTTTCTTCGCCATGGTTCTGCTTCTTTTGCCGTACCGGCTTCTTTTTCGGATCCACAGCGAGTTTATGTACTGCCAGATCAGAACTAATGCCTGGCATTTCATGGACTTCAAATGCAAAGATGTCCTTGTATTCTTTTAATAGGTTGTGAAAGTCGTCACCAAGGTTTCTCAGAGCAGTCGTCCCAACTTTGACTGTTCGGTCAGGACGTGAGTCGTCTAAGATCAGGTCCGCATGCTCACCAGCCGGCTGAGGGCGGAACTCATCCGGACGCTCCTCTGCCAATGATTGCTATTTTCTTGCTTTTCTTGCGGACTCTGTCTGGGACGCCTTTCTCTTTTTGTCGCCTGTTTCTTGAACAGGCGCACTCTCCTTGACATTGTCAAGGTCTGTTTTTTCTCCACTTGACCCAGTGGCCATAACAGTGGGCTTGACATCCGAGAGATAGCACTCTCGGGCCATCCTCTGATCTCCCCTTAGGGAGCCGACTGTTCCATTATCCCTCTCAAACTTAAGCAGCATAAGAGACGGGATTATAACAGCCTTGGAATTATTCAGGGTTGGTCGACCCAGAATCATGTTGTAGGCCGAGAGTTCCTCTACTACTAGGAACCGGACTACCATGTTTCGTCCTTCCCCTTTTTCGCCCAGGCGAATGGGTAAATCTACTCGTCCCAGTGGGTGGACGACTCCTCCTCCAAACCCTATTAAAGGGTGGGAGGCCGGATGTATGCAGTCCGTCTGATATTTCAGTTTTGACAGACATTTGCTGCTGATGAGATCTGAGGAGCTCCCGGTATCTATGAGGATTCGGCCAACTCTCTGGTTGGCCACTTTACATTCAATAACGAGAGGGTCGTCATGCGGCCCCCTTACCCCTCCTAGATCCTCTTCAGTGATGACAATCTCAGGAAATGTATATTTGGACGGCCGTTCTTGGTGAACGGAATTTACATCTAACCGCCTTATATTATCTTTATTGCCCCTAATAGTGGGGCCGCCTCCTGAGAAGCCGCCTGCAATGGTGTAGACGACTGCATCATCTGTATCGGAACTGTCGGCCTGTTGATTCTTTTTGGCCGACTGCTTTTTTGAGGAAGTGTTCCCCGTAGATTTCTTGACATAAGTGTCAAGATCACCTTGCTCAGCCAAGCGGTCTAGGTACCGCATGAGACTGATGCAGTCATTGGTGTGATGACCAACGTCATCATGATAAGCACAGATTTTGTCTTGGTTCCGGTTGTTTGCAGAACCCTTCATGGGGAGCGGCTTCTCAATTGAGAACCGTCCCTTTATTTCTTTTAGGATAAATTGGTTATCCTTGTTAAACACATACTTTGGGGAGTATGGTTTGAATTCTTTTTTCTTTTTCTGGGCCGGCTGTTTAGAGGAATCAGCCGCCCAGACCTCTTTTCTTTTCTCATCTTTATTAGACGACTGTTTCTGTCGTCCCTCTCTTTTGTCGAACCTTTTCCCGTCCGACTGTTTTATCGTACACAGATCAGTCGCCTGTATATAGGCTTCTGCTTCAATCAAGGCCTCTTGAAGAGTCGCTACCCTTTTTCGAACTAAATCAAATTTGAAGGTAGACCCGTCTTTGAGACCTCTAAAAAAGTCAGTATAAGCTACCTCATCCGGTAACCCTTGAATCTGTATTCTCATCAGGTTGAACCGCCTGATGTAAGAACGAAGCCCCTCCTTCTCGCCCTGCTGAATTGTTCCCAAATCAAGGGTCGTTTTCTTCGCAGGGATGTTCATGGCGAAGTTGGAGGCAAATAAGTAAGCAAGCGTCCTGAAGCTGTTTACACAACTAGTCGGCAGGTTGCCGAACCATTGCTGTGCGATTCCCTTGAGAGTCGCTGGGAAACACTTGCACCAAGTGGGATCATCCAACCCTTGAAGGTACATCAGGTTGGTGAAAGCCATCAGATGGTCTTCTGGGTTAGTAGTGCCGTCATAGGCGCCTACTAGTACATTTTTTACTTTGGCCGGCTGAGCGGCTTCAGTAATTTCCTTGGAGAAGGCCGACGGCTGTTCACCAAGTCTAAGCAGCCGTAGCTGCCAGTCCATAGGTTGGACGTTTTTTGCTGCAGGTCCACCAAATGGAGGTGGCTGCATAAAGTACTATTGTTGCGGCACAAATGGTAAGTTTGGTACCGCCTGGGCACTATGAAAGCCGGACTGACGGGAGGTGCCGCCTGACTGACTCTCATGGTACGACTGAGTATGCCTCATCGAGGCATTTCGCAAACTGTCTTGAAAATTTGAAGTAGAAGCCGACTCTGACAATCGGTCACTCTTCTTCTGCTCTAGCAGTAGCCGAGCATCTGTGAACGTTTGCTTTGACCCGTCCGCCTGAATATGACGAACCGGTTTCCTATTTCCCGTAGGATAACGGAATTTTGTGAAATCAAGAGCAAGTGGCTCCCGCTTCTTGGATTTAGGATGAGGAGTCGCCTCTCGCCCTTGAACTGGCTTCCTCTTCAGTGAAGTGGAAGGTTTTTTGGCCGACTGCTCTTTGACTGAAGCAGGCGGCCTTTTGTTGATCAATTCTTGAATCTCTCCCTTGAAGTCCCTCATGAAGGTCATGAGTTCGTTCCTTGTGATGGGAGCTGACCCATCAGTTGGCTGTTGCCGAGCAGGCGGTGCGCCTGCTGGCTCGCTTCCTGTTTGAAGATGCTCCCGTTCCCTTCTTTCGGTATGACGGGTATGTCGGGCCCTTAGGGTCCCGTCTGGAGCTGTATGAGTTTCCACTTCAAATTCACTTTCGGTATCATGGTCCGACTGAACTTGAGGGTCGTTTAGGGGACGCCTCTCTTCAGGAGTCGGTACAGACTTGGATGCCATCTCTGAAGTACTCTCCCCACAGACGGCGCCAAATGTTTCGGGGTTTTCTGATGTCCTGCGGGAGAGTTACAATTCCGAGACTGGAACTGGACGCCTGTACCTGCAAAATAACGGAGACTCCTGAGAGCTCCGCCTCCAACGGTCAAGTTAGTACCTGATTAAGGAGTAATTAATACGGAAATTAAAGTAATAAGATCTCTCTAGGTGAGAGTGTTTAATGTTGGTAATCTGCGTCGTTAGCGAGATTAGCCGGTTATTAGTGTTCCGTAATGTTTCTGTTCTTCTCTGCTTGATTTCTTGATATTTTCTTGACTGCTTAATTAATGAGGATTAATTAAGTATTTATAGCCTTGAGAAGCGTGCCACTCTCTAGATTTAGGGTAAACCTAGGGCTGACCGGGCCTCTAGACAGGATTGGGCCTTGATGGCCGGTTTTCCCATTTGGCATGAGTGGACACGTGGCGTGCCTCGATTGGTCCGTAGAGGACGTATCTGTGATTGACACGTGGCAGGCTCCTATTGGCCTTCGTGAAGGACACGTGGCGGAACCTGGTTGGTCCACTTTTCAGACGGTGATTGGTGGATAAAAATCCCCTAATCAAAATGCATTCATCAAAGCTAATTGAATCAAATGAAAGTCAAATGCATTCTACAAAGCTAATTAAATCAAATGAAAGTAAAACACATTCAAACAAAGCTAATTTATTCAAATGAAAGTCAAACACATTCAGACATAGCTTTTTGAATCATATAAAAGTCAAATGCATTCCACAAATCTAATTGAATCAAATGAAAGTCAAATGCTTTCTACAAAGCGAAATGAATAAAATTAAAGTCAAATTCATTCAAACAAAGCTTTTTGAATCAAATGAAGGTCAAATGCATTAAACAAAGCTATCAAATGAAAGTCAAATGGATTCTACATAGCTAATTAAATGAAATGAAAGTCAAACGTATTCAAACAAAGCTAATTAAATCAAATGAAATTCTAATACATTATACAAAGCTAATAGAATCAAATAAAAGTCAAACACATTCAAACAAAGCATTTTGAATCAAATGAAAGTCAAATGCATTCAACAAAGCTAATTGAATAAAATGAAAGTCAAACACATTCAATCAAAGCTAATTGAATCAAATGAAAGTCTAATGCATTCTACAAAGCTAATAGAATCAAATAAAAGTCAAACACATTCAAACAAAGCATTTTGAATCAAATGAAAGTCAAATGCATTCAACAAAGCTAATTGAATAAAATGAAAGTCAAACACATTCAATCAAAGCTAATTGAATCAAATGAAAGTCTAATGCATTCTACAAAGCTAATTGAATCAAATGAAAGTCAAACACATTCAAACAAAGCTTTTTGAATCAAATGAAAGTCAAATGCATTCATCAAAGCTAATTAGATCAAATGAAAGTCAAATGTATTTAACAAAGCTAATTAAATCAAATGAAAGTAAAACACATTCAAACAAAGCTAATTGATTCAAATGAAAGTCAAACACATTCAAACAAAGCTTTTTGAATCATATGAAAGTCAAATTCATTCCACAAAGCTAATTGAATCAAATGAAAGTCAAACAAATTCAAACTAAGCTAATTGAATCAAATGAAAGTCTAATGCTTTCTACAAAGCTAATTGAATCAAATAAAGTCAAACACATTCAAACAAACCTTTTTGAATCAAATGAAAGTCAAATGCATTCATCAAAGCTAATTGAATCAAATGAAAGTCAAATGCATTCTACAAAGCTAATTAAATCAAATGAAAGTAAAACACAGTCAAACAAAGCTAATTGATTCAAATGAAAGTCAAACTGATCCAAAGTGGACATCTAATGAACCTGTTGCTTTAGTCTTAGAGACTCTTGGGTTTTTCCCATTCACAAAGAAGGGTGAAATTCTATGCTGCATTTCATGGGAAGATTGAAGATTGGTACATGGTTGGCTAGCATCACATTTTGGACGCATTTCATGACTATTTTGGGCGTGTGGATCCTAGGCCATTTACTATCTATTATTAACTTATGTGCTAGTTAATGTTGCTGAAATAATGCCAAGAATCTAGCTCTTGGCCGGTTGTAATGGGGGGGTTATCAATAGGCTTTATTATGCTTTCATTACTTAGCTTAAATCAAGGCTTAAATCAAGGAGGAAACCATTGGCTGTTGGCCTTTCATTCTTGGACGGTTTTCCTTGGCTTTTGGTGTGCTTTTGCTGCTCCTTTCCTCTATAAAAGGGAGAGCAAAACAAAAATTAAAAGGCAGTTTTTAGATTTGATAAAAAACCTTGTGTTTATAGCATTTTAACTTAGAGTTTGTCTCAAGTTCAAGTGTTCCCTTATTGCTTTGAGTGAGTCTTGAGTGATAAGCTTAGGAGAGATTGAGTGAGTCTTATCTCTGGCCTAAAAACCCAAAACTTTGAGTGTGTCCTTGAGTTTTGGCCCTTTTATCTTGTTCCATGATATCTGAGTATTCTAACTATAAGTATTTTTAAATCCATCAACCCATATTCGGGAGGGGGTATTTAGATTTACATCACAAACACATTCAAACATAGCTTTTTGAATCATATGAAAGTCAAATGCATTCCACAAATCTAATTGAATTAAATGAAAGTCAAAAGCATTCTACAAAGCGAAATGAATAAAACAAAAGTCAAATTCATTCAAACAAAGCTTTTTGAATCAAATGAAGGCCAAATGCATTCAACAAAGCTATCAAATGAAAGTTAAATGGAATCTACAAAGCTAATTAAATGAAATGAAAGTCAAACGTATTCAAACAAAGCTAATTGAATCAAATGAAATTCTAATACATTCTACAAAGATAATAGAATCAAATAAAAGTCAAACACATTCAAAAAAAGCATTTTGAATCAAATGAAAGTCAAATGCATTCAACAAAGGTAATTGAATGAAATGAAAGTCAAACACATTCAATCAAAGCTAATTGAATCAAATGAAAGTCTAATGCATTCTACAAAGCTAATTGAATCAAATGAAAGTCAAACACATTCAAACGAAGCTTTTTGAATCAAATGAAAGTTAAATGGAATCTACAAAGCTAATTAAATAAAATGAAAGTCAAACGTATTCAAACAAAGCTAATTGAATCAAATGAAATTCTAATACATTCTACAAAGCTAATAGAATCAAATAAAAGTCAAACACATTCGAACAAAGCATTTTGAATCAAATGAAAGTCAAATGCATTCAACAAAGCTAATTGAGTAAAATGAAAGTCAAACACATTCAATCAAAGCTAATTGAATCAAATGAAAGTCTAATGCATTCTACAAAGCTAATTGAATCAAATGAAAGTCAAACACATTCAAACAAAGCTTTTTGAATCAAATGAAAGTCAAATGCATTCAACCAAGCTAATTGAATAAAATGAAAGTTAAACACATTCAAACAAAGCTAATTGAATCAAATGAAAGTCTAATGCATTCAACAAAGCTAATTAAATAAAATGAAAGTCAAACACATTCAATCAAAGCTAATTGAATCAAATGAAAGTCTAATGCATTCAACAAAGCTAATTGAATCAAATGAAAGGCAAACACATTCAAACAAAGCTTTTTGAATCAAATGAAAGTCAAATGCATTCATCAAAGCTAATTAGATCAAATGAAAGTCAAATGCATTTAACAAAGCTAATTAAATCAAATGAAAGTAAAACACATTCAAACAAAGCTAATTGATTCAAATGAAAGTCAAACACATTCAAACAAAGCTTTTTGAATCATATGAAAGTCAAATGCATTCCACAAAGCTAATTGAATCAAATGAAAGTCATACAAATTCAAACAAAGCTATTTGTACGAAAGGAAAGTCAAATGCATTCTACAAAGCTAAATGAATCTCATGAAAGTCAAACACAATAAAAAAAGCTAATTAAATGAATAGAAAGTCAAACACATTCAAACAAAGCTTTTTCAATCATATGAAAGTCAAATGCATTCAACAAAGCTAATTGAATCAAATTAAAGTCATACAAATTCAAACAAAGCTTTTTGAATCAAATGAAAGTCAAATGCATTCAACAAAGTTAATTGAATCAATGGAAAGTTAAATACATTCTAAAAAGCTAATTGAATCAAATGAAAGTCAAACAAATTCAAACAAAGCTTTTTGAATCAAATGAAAGTCAAATGCATTCAACAATGCTGATTGAATCAAATGAAAGTCAAATGCATTTTTAAAAGCTAATTGAATCAAATGAAAGTCAAATGCATTTTTAAAAAGCTAATAGAATTAAATGAAAGTCAAATGGATTCTACAAAGCTAATTAAATGAAATGAAAGTCAAACGTATTCAAACAAAGCTAATTGAATCAAATGAAATTCTAATACATTCTACAAAGCTAATAGAATCAAATAAAAGTCAAACACATTCGAACAAAGCATTTTGAATCAAATGAAAGTCAAATGCATTCAACAAAGCTAATTGAATAAAATGAAAGTCAAACACATTCAATCAAAGCTAATAGAATCAAATGAAAGTCTTATGCATTCTACAAAGCTAATTGAATCAAATGAAAGTCAAACACATTCAAACGAAGCTTTTTGAATCAAATGAAAGTCAAATGCATTCACCAAAGCTAATTAAATGAAATGAAAGTCAAACGTATTCAAACAAAGCTAATTAAATCAAATGAAATTCTAATACATTCTACAAAGCTAATAGAATCAAATAAAAGTCAAACACATTCAAACAAAGCATTTTGAATCAAATGAAAGTCAAATGCATTCAACAAAGCTAATTGAATAAAATGAAAGTCAAACACATTCAATCAAAGCTAATTGAATCAAATGAAAGTCAAATGCATTCTACAAAGCTAATTAAATCAAATGAAAGTAAAACACATTCAAACAAAGCTAATTGATTCAAATGAAAGTCAAACACATTCAAACATAGCTTTTTGAATCATATGAAAGTCAAATGCATTCCACAAATCTAATGAATCAAATGAAATTCAAATGCATTCTACAAAGCGAAATGAATAAAATAAAAGTCAAATTCATTCAAACAAAGCTTTTTGAATCAAATGAAGGTCAAATGCATTCAACAAATCTATCAAATGAAAATCAAATGGATTCTACAAAGCTAATTAAATGAAATGAAAGTCAAACGTATTCAAACAAAGCTAATTTAATCAAATGAAATTCTAATACATTCTACAAAGCTAATAGAATCAAATAAAAGTCAAACACATTCGAACAAAGCATTTTGAATCAAATGAAAGTCAAATGCATTCAACAAAGCTAATTGAATAAAATGAAAGTCAAACACATTCAATCAAAGCTAATTGAATCAAATGAAAGTCTAATGCATTCTACAAAGCTAATTGAATCAAATGAAAGTCAAACACATTCAAACAAAGCTTTTTGAATCAAATGAAGGTCAAATGCATTCAACAAAGCTATCAAATGAAAGTTAAATGGAATCTACAAAGCTAATTAAATGAAATGAAAGTCAAACGTATTCAAACAAAGCTAATTGAATCAAATGACATTCTAATACATTCTACAAAGCTAATAGAATCAAATAAAAGTCAAACACATTCGAACAAAGCATTTTGAATCAAATGAAAGTCAAATGCATTCAACAAAGCTAATTGAATAAAATGAAAGTCAAACACATTCAATCAAAGCTAATTGAAACAAATGAAAGTCTAATGCATTCTACAAAGCTAATTGAATCAAATGAAAGTCAAACACATTCAAACGAAGCTTTTTGAATCAAATGAAAGTTAAATGGATTCTACAAAGCTAATTAAATGAAATGAAAGTCAAACGTATTCAAACAAAGCTAATTGAATCAAATGAAATTCTAATACATTCTACAAAGCTAATAGAATCAAATAAAAGTCAAACACATTCAAACAAAGCATTTTGAATCAAATGAAAGTCAAATGCATTCAACAAAGCTAATTCAATAAAATGAAAGTGATGTAAAAACTAATAGATGAATTTAGTTTAAACAAGTTAAAGAATCAAGCTTAAGCAAAGGATTGAGAGAAGGTTGGTGTTTAGGTACGTTTTTGTAGGATTTTAGGTGGGTTTTGGGGGTTGGAAAAGTGTAGGTTAGTAAGGATCAAAATCTGCTTACAAACTATAGTTACATGCCTTTTATAAGCAACTAAAAGAACTAACAAACATTGCTTAACTTAAAGAAGCAAACTGATTTATTAAAGCTTTAAACAACGAAAATGAAACTAAGCCTAAGATTACGTCTAAGTGCAGCAACCTCTTGGTCTTCATATGCCCCTTAACTTCCTTATTAAACTCATGTAAATGAGCTAAACAAACAGCCACAAATTCAGCAAGAAAACCGTTGGAGGTGCATTTGTAACCCCCCCTTGATTCACGCCTCCTTCATTATTCATGCATTGAAGTTTCTCCTTGAGTTCCTCTCCATTCCCACGGCTCTCCAACTGAAATGGCTGTTCAAAATGCTTCAATTAACGTGCTTAATGAGCAATTAAGCAAGTAAATCCATGATTAAAACCAAACGGACCATGGGCAGCAAAAGAATCCAAGGTTTGGTCTTCAAATGATTTCGCAAGTATTACTTCTTTGGGCGAACCGTAACTTGGACTTGTGCTTGGACTTGGATGAAATTTGTGACTAGGACTAATAGGACTTTCGTGATTTGCATCATCCTCCCCTTCTTCGAAAGGAGTTGTCCTCAACTCGTCATCTTCTAAATAAGGAGCTAGATCACCAACATTGAAAGTTGATGAAACTCCAAATTGCCCTCCAAGATCAACTTTGTATGCATTATCATTGATCCTTTCCATGATTTGAAAAGGACCCTCTGCCCTTGGCATCAACTTGTGCTTTCGTTGCTTAGGGAACCTTTCTTTTCGAAGAAAAATCCAAACAAGATCACCCACTTCGAATTTTCTCACATTGCTCAAGTGTTTGTTTGCTTGCTTCTTGTAGGACTCGTTAGCTTTCTCAATGTTCTTTCTAACTTCTTTATGAACATTAATCATGAACTCAACATGCTCCTTGGCTGTCCCATGAACAAATTTGTCCTTAGGAATTGCAATGTAATCAATAGGAACATAAGGATTGACCCCATAAACAATTTCGAATGGTGAGTATTTCGTGGTTTTACTTGGAGTTCTATTGTAAGCAAATTCAGCATGAGCTAGCTTTAGATCCCAATCTTTCCCTCCTTTGTTCACTAAGGCATGAAGCAATGTTCCAAGAACTCTATTCACCACCTCAGTTTGACCATCCGTTTGTGGATGATTGCTAGTTGAAAAAAGCAGCTTGGTACCCACGAGCCTCCATAATGACTTCCAAAAATGGCTCACAAACTTTGTATCACGATCTGAAACAATGGTTCTAGGCAAACCATGTAACTTAGCCACCTCCTTGAAAAAAAGTTGAGCCACGTTATAAGCATCATCCACTTTTTTACAAGCAATGAAATGGGCCATCTTCGAAAACCGATCAACAACCACCATGATTGAATCTTTTCCACGAGCTGTTCTAGGCAAGGCCATGATGAAATCCATACTCAAATCCTCCCAAGGTCTTTCGGGAATTGGCAAAGGCTTGTATTCACCTCTATGAAAGGTCATTTTAGCCCTTTGACAAGTAGAACATCTAGCTAGGATTTGATGCACGTTAGCTAGCATCTTAGGCCAATAAAAGTGACTTTGCAAGATCTCTAGGGTCTTTTGAATACCCATATGACCAGCAAGGCCCCCTCCATGAGTTTCCCTTATCAATAAGTCACGAATTGCCCCTTTAGGAACACAAAGTTTGTTTCCTTTGAAAAGAAAACCATCCACCATCACGAATTGACCATTAACCCCATGCTTGCACGCCTCAATGATCTCCATAAGTTCAAGATCATCCTTGTAAGATTCCTTCATGATCTCAAAACCAAGGACCTTAGCTTCCATGATTCCAAGTAGGGTATGCCTCCTTGACAAAGCATTAGCCACAATGTTGGCTTTTCCTTGTTTATACTTCGTAGCAAAATTGAAGGATTGAAGGAATTCTACCCACTTAGCATGCCTAGCATTCAATTTTTTTTGGCCATGTATGAACCTCAAAGACTCATGATCCGAATTCAAGATGAATGGTTGTGGCCTCAAATAATGTGACCAATGATCTAAGGCTCGAACCATGGCATAAAATTCTTTGTCATAAGTGGAATAGTTCAATTTCCCTTGGCTCAATTTCTCACTAAAGTAGGCAATGGGTTTTTTTTCTTGGATTAGGACAGCCCCTATTCCCTTCCCACTTGCATCACACTCAACTTCAAAGGGTTTCATGAAATCAGGTAAGGCTAAAACAGGTGCCTCACACATTTTTTTTTTCACTAGTTCAAACGCCTCTTGGGCTTGAGGGTTCCATTGGAAGGTTCCTTTCTTTGTACACTCAGTGATAGGAGCCATGAGGGTACTAAAGTTCTTAATGAACCTTCTATAGAAAGAGGTTAGTCCATGAAATGAACGAACTTCAGTTATGGTTTTTGGGATAGGCCACGAAGCAATGGCTTCTATTTTGCTTGGATCCACCTTGATTCCATCACCTGAAACAATGTAACCAAGAAAAACAATTTATGTTAGCAAAAAATGACACTTCTCCAACTTCCCGTATAATTTTTTCTCCCTCAAAGTTCTAAAGATTTCTTCCAAGTGCCTCAAATGATCTTCCTCATTTGTACTATAGATGAGAATATCATCTAAGTAAACAACTACAAACCTCCCCAAAAAAGGTCTCAACATCTCATTCATAAGCCTCATGAAAGTACTTGGGGCATTTGTTAAACCAAATGGCATAACAAGCCATTCATACAACCCATGCTTGGTTTTAAAAGCTGTTTTCCACTCATCACCCTCCCTCATACGAATTTGGTGATACCCACTTCTCAAATCAATTTTTGAAAACACTCTAGCCCCACTCAACTCATCCAACATATCATCAAGCCTAGGTATGGGAAACCTATACTTAATGGTTATATTGTTCACAGCCCTACTATCAATACACATCCTCCATGTTCCATCTTTTTTAGGCACTAACAAAGTAGGAACAGCACAAGGACTCATAGACTCTCTCACATAACCCATTTGCATCAACTCCTCAATTTGTTTTTGCAACTCTTTAGTTTCCATGGGATTACATCTATAAGGTGGTTTGTTAGGAAGGGGTGCTCCCGGAATTAGGTCAATTTGATGTTCAATCCCACGAATGGGAGGTAATCCTAAAGGCAACTCATTAGGGAAAACATCCTCATAAGCTTTGACCAATTCGGCCAAACTAGGGTTTTGTTGAACAAACCCTTCATGCTCCTCCTTACTCAACAACAAAAACACCTCATCTTCCTTCTCTAAGGTCTTTTCGAATTCTTTGAAAGAAAGTAACAAGATTTCCTTTCTTTTGGGCTCTTTTTGTGGTGTTTGTGGTGGTGGGAATTGTGTTTGGGGAATCTTTTTTTGTGGTGGTAAGGGATGCAACACTTTCTTGCTGCCTTGGTGGGTGATAGTATAGGTATTAGTTAGACCATCATGGATTGATTTTCTATCACTTTGCGATGGTCTTCCTAATAAAACGTGACATGCATCCATAGGAATGACATCACACAAAATCTCATCAACATAAGAACCAATCTGAAATTTTACTAAGCATTGTCTCCTAACTCCCGTACTCTTACTCTTATCAAGCCAACTCAATTTGTAAGGGGTAGGGTGTCTAGTGGTTTTCAAATCAAGTTTTTTTACAAGGTCACTTGATACAACATTTGCTTCACTACCACTATCGACAATTAAGTCACAAACATCTCCATTAACCTTGCATTTGGTTAAAAAGACATTCTCTCTTTGCAAAGGGTTTCTTTCAACCTCAACTTGCATTTGTAAAGCTCTCCTCAAGACTAAGCTGTTTTTTTCGGGGAAACAATCATCACCTTGTTCCTCCTCTTCATTAGAATCATAAGATTCCAAAGGGTCATTTTCAACAACATTTTCATCCTCTAACTCCTCATCTAGGCTAAAAGGTTGAGCCATCATATTTTTTAGCTCTCTCATGGTTAAAGCTCTAGTATTAGGACAATCCCCCTTATAGTGTTCTCTTCCATGACACTTAAAACACACTATGTCACTCAAGTCCCCGGTTTTGGCAACAGCTTTGCCTTTTTCTTTTGGGTCAAAGGAACTTGGGTTTTTTTTGGTGGAATTTGGGAAAGAAGAGTTTTCTTTTGGTGGATTGAATGGACGTTTGAATTTTGGGTCAAAAGAGTTCGAAGGTTTCTTCTTCTTCCTTTGATTATCAAATTTCACCGAAAGCTTACAAGCTTCATCAAAGGTCAGATTGGGTTGCACCTCTACTTTCTCATAAATGTCCTTATCCAAACCAGCCATAAACCTCCCTAATTTGAGTTCTTCATTTTCCACTATTTCGCACACAATGGAAAGTTTTTCAAATTCTTTTATGTACTCCTCCACACTACTACTACCTTGTTGCAAGGTACTCCATTTAACATACATGGATTGTTTGTAATTAGAAGGCACAAAACGTCCCCTAAGTTTCTTCCTAAGCTTGGTCCATGTAGAAATACGAGTTTTCCCATTGCTTTCTCGTTTTCTTTGGACTCCTTTCAACCAAGTTTCAGCATACTTGGCTATCTTTACCTTAGCAATCTTGTACTTTTGTTCATCTTCCTCAACGTCTTTGAACTCAAAGTACCTCTCAAGTGATTGCTCCCACTCCAAGTACTTCTCAGGGTCAAGAGTACCATCAAAAAGGTCTACATCCACCTTTAGACTCTTGTCATCATATCTAGGAGGGTTTTGACGCCCATCCCTTTGTTCTTGTGTCAACAAACGAGCCATTAGAGCCATTATATTACCATGTAATTCCTCATTGGTTTCCAAGAGCCTTTGTTGGTTTTCCTCCATAATTCTAAGTCTCCTTTGGTCAATGGTTTCATTTGGGTTTGCTTGATCCATTTGGACAGAAACAACCCCCTACCTGACGCGCCAAATGATGTAAAAACTAATAGATGAATTTAGTTTAAACAAGTTAAAGAATCAAGCTTAAGCAAAGGATTGAGAGAAGGTTGGTGTTTAGGTACGTTTTTGTAGGATTTTAGGTGGGTTTTGGGGGTTGGAAAAGTGTAGGTTTGTAAGGATTACTCACTTAACAAACAAGGATATGAAGGCAAGGATTTCTCACTCAACCTACTAAGTTCAAATTGTATGGAAGGATTACTCACTTGACCACTCAATCTCTTCAAGTCTAACTTGGTACAAAAACCGGTTATTTCACAAACAAATAATCAGTTTTTAAGTTCAAGCAAAAGCTCTTTTTCATTGATCAAAATCTGCTTACAAACTATAGTTACATGCCTTTTATAGGCAACTAAAAGAACTAACAAACATTGCTTAACTTAAAGAAGCAAACTGATTTATTAAAGCTTTAAACAACGAAAATGAAACTAAGCCTAAGATTACGTCTAAGTGCATCAACCTCTTGGTCTTCATATGCCCCTTAACTTCCTTATTAAACTCATGTAAATGAGCTAAACAAACAGCCACAAATTCAGCAAGAAAACCGTTGGAGGTGCATTTGTAACCCCCCCTTGATTCACGCCTCCTTCATTATTCATGCATTGAAGTTTCTCCTTGAGTTCCTCTCCATTCCCACGGCTCTCCAACTGAAATGGCTGTTCAAAATGCTTCAATTAACGTGCTTAATGAGCAATTAAGCAAGTAAATCCATGATTAAAACCAAACGGACCATGGGCAGCAAAAGAATCCAAGGTTTGGTCTTCAAATGATTTCGCAAGTATTACTTCTTTGGGCGAACCGTAACTTGGACTTGTGCTTGGACTTGGATGAAATTTGTGACTAGGACTAATAGGACTTTCGTGATTTGCATCAGCTAATTGAATCAAATGAAAGTCAAATGCATTCTACAAAGCTAATTAAATCAAATGAAAGTAAAACACATTCAAACAAAGCTAATTGATTCAAATAAAAGTCAAACACATTCAAACAAAGCTTTTTGAATCATATGAAAGTCAAATGCATTCCACAAAGCTAATTGAATTAAATGAAAGTCAAAGGCATTCTACAAAGTTTATTGAATCAATTGAAAGTGAAAAGCATTCAAACAAAGCTAATTGAATCAATTGAAAGTCAAACACATTCAAACAAAAGCTAATTAAATCAAATTAAAGTCTAATGCATTCTACAAAGCTAATTAAATCAAATGAAAGTCAAACACTTTCAAACAAAACGTTTTCAATCAAATGAAAGTCAAACACATTCAAACAAAACGTTTTGAATCAAATGATAGTCAAACAGATTCAAACAAAGCTTTTTGAATCAAATGAAAGTCAAATGCATTCAACAAAGCTGATTGAATCAAATGAAAGTCAAATGCATTTTTAAAAAGCTAATTGAATCAAATGAAAGTCAAATGCATTTTTAAAAAGCTAATTGAATCAAATGAAAGTCAAACACATTCAAACAAAACTAATTGAATCAAATGAAAGTCTAATGCATTCTACAAAACTAATTGAATCAAATAAAAGTCAAACACATTCAAACAAAGCTTTTTGAATCATATAAAAGTCAAATGCATTCAACAAAGCTAATTGAATCAAATGAAAGTTAAATGCATTCTACAAAGCTAATTGAATCAAATGAAAGTCAAACTCATTCAAACAAAGCTAATTAAATCAAATGAAAGTCTAATGCATTTTACAAAGCTAATTGAATCAAATGAAAGTCAAATGGATTCTACAAGGCTCATTGAATGAAATGAAAATCAAACATATTCAAATAAAGCTAATTGAATCAAATGAAATTCTATTACATTATACAAAGCTTATAGAATCAAATGAAAGTTAAACACATTTAAACAAAGCTTTTTGAATCAAATGAAAGTCAAATGCATTCAACAAAGCTAATTGAATCAAATGAAAGTTAAACACATTCAAATCAAAGCTAATTGAATCAAATGAAAGTCTAATGCATTATACAAAGCTAATTGAATCAAATAAAGTCACACACATTCAAACAAAACTTTTTGAATCAAATGAAATTCAAATGCATTCATCAAAGCTAATTGAATCAAACGAAAGTCAAATGCATTCTACAAAGCTAATTAAATCAAATGAAAGTAAAACACATTCAAACAAAGCTAATTGATTCAAATGAAAGTCAAACACATTCAAACATAGCTTTTAGAATCATATGAAAGTCAAATGCATTCCACAAATCTAATTGAATCAAATGAAAGTCAAACAAATTCAAACTAAGCTAATTGAATCAAACGAAAGTTTAATGCTTTCTACAAAGCTAATTGAATCAAATAAAGTCAAACACATTCAAACAAACCTTTTTGAATCAAATGAAAGTCAAATGCATTCATCAAAGCTAACTGAATCAAATGAAAGTCAAATGCATTCTACAAAGCTAATTAAATCAAATGAAAGTAAAACACATTCAAACAAAGCTAATTGATTCAAATGAAAGTCAAACACATTCAAACATAGCTTTTTGAATCATATGAAAGCAAATGCATTCCACAAATCTAATTGAATCAAATGAAAGTCAAACAAATTCAAACTAAGCTAATTGAATCAAATGAAAGTCTAATGCTTTCTACAAAGCTAATTGAATCAAATAAAGTCGAATACATTCAAACAAACCTTTTTGAATCAAATGAAAGTCAAATGCATTCATCAAAGCTAATTGATTCAAATGAAAGTCAAATGCATTCTACAAAGCTAATTAAATCAAATGAAAGTAAAACACATTCAAACAAAGCTAATTGATTCAAATAAAAGTCAAACACATTCAAACAAAGCTTTTTGAATCATATGAAAGTCAAATGCATTCCACAAAGCTAATTGAATCAAATGAAAGTCAAATAAATTCAAACTAAGCTAATTGAATCAAATGAAAGTCTAATGCTTTCTACAAAGCTAATTGAATCAAATAAAGTCGAATACATTCAAACAAACCTTTTTGAATCAAATGAAAGTCAAATGCATTCATCAAAGCTAATTGATTCAAATGAAAGTCAAATGCATTCTACAAAGCTAATTAAATCAAATGAAAGTAAAACACATTCAAACAAAGCTAATTGATTCAAATAAAAGTCAAACACATTCAAACAAAGCTTTTTGAATGAAATGAAAGTCAAATGCATTCATCAAAGCTAATTAGATCAAATGAAAGTCAAATGCATTTAACAAAGCTAATTAAATCAAATGAAAGTAAAACACATTCAAACAAAGCTAATTGATTCAAATGAAAGTCAAACACATTCAAACAAAGCTTTTTGAATCATATGAAAGTAAAATGCATTCCACAAAGCTAATTGAATAAAATGAAAGTCAAACAAATTCAAACTAAGCTAATTGAATCAAATGAAAGTCTAATGCTTTCTACAAAGCTAATTGAATCAAATAAAGTCAAACACATTCAAACAAACCTTTTTGAATCAAATTAAAGTCAAATGCATCCATCAAAGCTAATTGAATCAAATGAAACTCAAATGCATTCTACAAAGCTTATTAGATCAAATGAAAGTAAAACACATTCAAACAAAGCTAATTGATTCAAATAAAAGTCAAACACATTCAAACAAAGCTTTTTGAATCATATGAAAGTCAAATGCATTCCACAAAGCTAATTGAATTAAATGAAAGTCAAAGGCATTCTACAAAGTTTATTGAATCAATTGAAAGTGAAAAGCATTCAAACAAAGCTAATTGAATCAATTGAAAGTCAAACACATTCAAACAAAAGCTAATTAAATCAAATTAAAGTCTAATGCATTCTACAAAGCTAATTAAATCAAATGAAAGTCAAACACTTTCAAACAAAACGTTTTCAATCAAATGAAAGTCAAACACATTCAAACAAAACGTTTTGAATCAAATGATAGTCAAACAGATTCAAACAAAGCTTTTTGAATCAAATGAAAGTCAAATGCATTCAACAAAGCTGATTGAATCAAATGAAAGTCAAATGCATTTTTAAAAAGCTAATTGAATCAAATGAAAGTCAAATGCATTTTTAAAAAGCTAATTGAATCAAATGAAAGTCAAACACATTCAAACAAAACTAATTGAATCAAATGAAAGTCTAATGCATTCTACATAACTAATTGAATCAAATAAAAGTCAAACACATTCAAACAAAGCTTTTTGAATCATATAAAAGTCAAATGCATTCAACAAAGCTAATTGAATCAAATGAAAGTTAAATGCATTCTACAAAGCTAATTGAATCAAATGAAAGTCAAACTCATTCAAACAAAGCTAATTAAATCAAATGAAAGTCTAATGCATTTTACAAAGCTAATTGAATCAAATGAAAGTCAAATGGATTCTACAAGGCTCATTGAATGAAATGAAAATCAAACATATTCAAATAAAGCTAATTGAATCAAATGAAATTCTATTACATTATACAAAGCTTATAGAATCAAATGAAAGTTAAACACATTTAAACAAAGCTTTTTGAATCAAATGAAAGTCAAATGCATTCAACAAAGCTAATTGAATCAAATGAAAGTTAAACACATTCAAATCAAAGCTAATTGAATCAAATGAAAGTCTAATGCATTATACAAAGCTAATTGAATCAAATAAAGTCACACACATTCAAACAAAACTTTTTGAATCAAATGAAATTCAAATGCATTCATCAAAGCTAATTGAATCAAACGAAAGTCAAATGCATTCTACAAAGCTAATTAAATCAAATGAAAGTAAAACACATTCAAATAAAGCTAATTGATTCAAATGAAAGTCAAACACATTCAAACATAGCTTTTAGAATCATATGAAAGTCAAATGCATTCCACAAATCTAATTGAATCAAATGAAAGTCAAACAAATTCAAACTAAGCTAATTGAATCAAACGAAAGTTTAATGCTTTCTACAAAGCTAATTGAATCAAATAAAGTCAAACACATTCAAACAAACCTTTTTGAATCAAATGAAAGTCAAATGCATTCATCAAAGCTAACTGAATCAAATGAAAGTCAAATGCATTCTACAAAGCTAATTAAATCAAATGAAAGTAAAACACATTCAAACAAAGCTAATTGATTCAAATGAAAGTCAAACACATTCAAACATAGCTTTTTGAATCATATGAAAGCAAATGCATTCCACAAATCTAATTGAATCAAATGAAAGTCAAACAAATTCAAACTAAGCTAATTGAATCAAATGAAAGTCTAATGCTTTCTACAAAGCTAATTGAATCAAATAAAGTCGAATACATTCAAACAAACCTTTTTGAATCAAATGAAAGTCAAATGCATTCATCAAAGCTAATTGATTCAAATGAAAGTCAAATGCATTCTACAAAGCTAATTAAATCAAATGAAAGTAAAACACATTCAAACAAAGCTAATTGATTCAAATAAAAGTCAAACACATTCAAACAAAGCTTTTTAAATCAAATGAAAGTCAAATGCATTCATCAAAGCTAATTAGATCAAATGAAAGTCAAATGCATTTAACAAAGCTAATTAAATCAAATGAAAGTAAAACACATTCAAACAAAGCTAATTGATTCAAATGAAAGTCAAACACATTCAAACAAAGCTTTTTGAATCATATGAAAGTCAAATGCATTCAACAAATCTAATTGAATCAAATGAAAGTTAAATGCATTTTACAAAGCTAATTGAATCAATGAAAGTCAAACTCATTCAAACAAAGCTAATTAAATCAAATGAAAGTCAAACAAATTAAAACTAAGCTAATTAAATCAAATGAAAGTCTAATGCTTTCTACAAAGCTAATTGAATCAAATAAAGTCAAACACATTCAAACAAACCTTTTTGAATCATATTAAAGTCAAATGCATTCATCAAAGCTAATTGAATCAAATGAAACTCAAATGCATTCTACAAAGCTAATTAAATCAAATGAAAGTAAAACACATTCAAACAAAGCTAATTGATTCAAATAAAAGTCAAACACATTCAAACAAAGCTTTTTGAATCATATGAAAGTCAAATGCATTCCACAAAGCTAATTGAATTAAATGAAAGTCAAAGGCATTCTACAAAGTTTATTGAATCAATTGAAAGTGAAAAGCATTCAAACAAAGCTAATTGAATCAATTGAAAGTCAAACACATTCAAACAAAGCTAATTAAATCAAATTAAAGTCTAATGCATTCTACAAAGCTAATTAAATCAAATGAAAGTCAAACACATTCAAACAAAACGTTTTGAATCAAATGAAAGTTAAACACATTCAAACAAAACGTTTTGAATCAAATGATAGTCAAACAGATTCAAACAAAGCTTTTTGAATCAAATGAAAGTCAAATGCATTCAACAAAGCTGATTGAATCAAATGAAAGTCAAATGCATTTTTAAACAGCTAATTGAATCAAATGAAAGTCAAATGCATTTTTAAAAAGCTAATTGAATCAAATGAAAGTCAAACACATTCAAACAAAACTAATTGAATCAAATGAAAGTCTAATGCATTCTACAAAACTAATTGAATCAAATAAAAGTCAAACACATTCAAACAAAGCTTTTTGAATCATATAAAAGTCAAATGCATTCAACAAAGCTAATTGAATCAAATGAAAGTTAAATGCATTCTACAAAGCTAATTGAATCAAATGAAAGTCAAACTCATTCAAACAAAGCTAATTAAATCAAATGAAAGTCTAATGCATTTTACAAAGCTAATTGAATCAAATGAAAGTCAAATGGATTCTACAAATCTCATTGAATGAAATGAAAATCAAACATATTCAAAAAAAGCTAATTGAATCAAATGAAATTCTATTACATTATACAAAGCTTATAGAATCAAATGAAAGTTAAACACATTTAAACAAAGCTTTTTGAATCAAATGAAAGTCAAATGCATTCAACAAAGCTAATTGAATCAAATGAAAGTTAAACACATTCAAATCAAAGCTAATTGAATCAAATGAAAGTCTAATGCATTATACAAAGCTAATTGAATCAAATAAAGTCAAACACATTCAAACAAAACTTTTTGAATCAAATGAAATTCAAATGCATTCATCAAAGCTAATTGAATCAAACGAAAGTCAAATGCATTCTACAAAGCTAATTAAATCAAATAAAAGTAAAACACATTCAAACAAAGCTAATTGAATCAAATGAAAGTCAAACACATTCAAACATAGCTTTTAGAATCATATGAAAGTCAAATGCATTCCACAAAGCTAATTGAATCAAATGAAAGTCAAACAAATTCAAACTAAGCTAATTGAATGAAATGAAAGTCTAATGCTTTCTACAAAGCTAATTGAATCAAATAAAGTCAAACACATTCAAACAAACCTTTTTGAATCAAATGAAAGTCAAATGCATTCATCAAAGCCAATTGAATCAAATGAAAGTCAAATGCATTCTACAAAGCTAATTAAATCAAATGAAAGTAAAACACATTCAAACAAAGCTAATTGATTCAAATAAAAGTCAAACACATTCAAACAAAGCTTTTTGAATCATATGAAAGTCAAATGCATTCAACAAATCTAATTGAATCAAATGAAAGTTAAATGCATTTTACAAAGCTAATTGAATCAATGAAAGTCAAACTCATTCAAACAAAGCTAATTAAATCAAATGAAAGTCTAATGCATTTTACAAAGCTAATTGAATCAAATGAAAGTCAAATGGATTCAACAAATCTCATTGAATGAAATGAAAATCAAACATATTCAAAAAAAGCTAATTGAATCAAATGAAATTCTATTACATTATACAAAGCTTATAGAATCAAATGAAAGTTAAACACATTTAAACAAAGCTTTTTGAATCAAATGAAAGTCAAATGCATTCAACAAAGCTAATTGAATCAAATGAAAGTTAAACACATTCAAATCAAAGCTAATTGAATCAAATGAAAGTCTAATGCATTATACAAAGCTAATTGAATCAAATAAAGTCAAACACATTCAAACAAAACTTTTTGAATCAAATGAAATTCAAATGCATTCATCAAAGCTAATTGAATCAAACGAAAGTCAAATGCATTCTACAAAGCTAATTAAATCAAATGAAAGTAAAACACATTCAAACAAAGCTAATTGATTCAAATGAAAGTGAAACACATTCAAACATAGCTTTTAGAATCATATGAAAGTCAAATGCATTCCACAAAGCTAATTGAATCAAATGAAAGTCAAACAAATTCAAACTAAGCTAATTGAATCAAATGAAAGTCTAATGCTTTCTACAAAGCTAATTGAATCAAATAAAGTCAAACACATTCAAACAAACCTTTTTGAATCAAATGAAAGTCAAATGCATTCATCAAAGCTAATTGAATCAAATGAAAGTCAAATGCATTCTACAAAGCTAATTAAATCAAATGAAAGTAAAACACATTCAAACAAAGCTAATTGATTCAAATAAAAGTCAAACACATTCAAACAAAGCTTTTTGAATCATATGAAAGTCAAATGCATTCCACAAAGCTAATTGAATTAAATGAAAGTCAAAGGCATTCTACAAAGTTTATTGAATCAATTGAAAGTGAAAAGCATTCAAACAAAGCTAATTGAATCAATTGAAAGTCAAACACATTCAAACAAAGCTAATTGATTCAAATGAAAGTCAAACACATTCAAACAAAGCTTTTTGAATCATATGAAAGTCAAATGCATTCCACAAAGCTGATTGAATCAAATGAAAGTCAAACAAATTCAAACTAAGCTAATTGAATCAAATAAAGTCAAACACATTCAAACAAACCTTTTTGAATCAAATTAAAGTCAAATGCATTCATCAAAGCTAATTAGATCAAATGAAAGTCAAATGCATTTCACAAAGTTAATTGAATTAAATGAAAGTCAAAGGCATTCTACAAAGTTTATTGAATCAATTGAAAGTGAAAAGCATTCAAACAAAGCTAATTGAATCAATTGAAAGTCAAACACATTCAAACAAAGCTAATTAAATCAAATTAAAGTCTAATGCATTCTACAAAGCTAATTAAATCAAATGAAAGCCAAACACATTCAAACAAAACGTTTTGAATCAAATGAAAGTCAAACAGATTCAAACAAAGCTTTTTGAATCAAATGAAAGTCAAATGCATTCAACAAAGCTGATTAAATCAAATGAAAGTCAAATGCATTTTTAAAAAGCTAATTGAATCAAATGAAAGTCGTATGCATTTTTAAAAAGCTAATTGAATCAAATGAAAGTCAAACAAATTCAAACTAAGCTAATTGAATCAAATGAAAGTCTAATGCTTTCTACAAAGCTAATTGAATCAAATAAAGTCAAACACATTCAAACAAACCTTTTTGAATCAAATGAAAGTCAAATGCATTCATCAAAGCTAATTAGTACAAATGAAAGTCAAATGCATTTAACAAAGCTAATTAAATCAAATGAAAGTAAAACACATTCAAACAAAGCTAATTGATTCAAATGAAAGTCAAACACATTCAAACAAAACTTTTTGAATCATATGAAAGTCAAATGCATTCCACAAAGCTGATTGAATCAAATGAAAGTCAAACAAATTCAAACTAAGCTAATTGAATCAAATGAAAGTCTAATGCTTTCTACAAAGCTAATTGAATCAAATAAAGTCAAACACATTCAAACAAACCTTTTTGAATCAAATGAAAGTCAAATGCATTCATCAAAGCTAATTGAATCAAATGAAACTCAAATGCATTCTACAAAGCTAATTAAATCAAATGAAAGTAAAACACATTCAAACAAAACTAATTGATTCAAATAAAAGTCAAACACATTCAAACAAAGCTTTTTGAATCATATGAAAGTCAAATGCATTCTACAAAGCTAATTGAATTAAATGAAAGTCAAAGGCATTCTACAAAGTTTATTGAATCAATTGAAAGTGAAAAGCATTCAAACAAAGCTAATTGAATCAATTGAAAGTCAAACACATTCAAACAAAGCTAATTAAATCAAATTAAAGTCTAATGCATTTAACAAAGCTAATTAAATCAAATGAAAGTCAAACACATTCAAACAAAACGTTTTGAATCAAATGAAAGTCAAACACATTCAAACAAAACGTTTTGAATCAAATGATAGTCAAACAGATTCAAACAAAGCTTTTTGAATCAAATGAAAGTCAAATGCATTCAACAAAGCTGATTGAATCAAATGAAAGTCAAATGCATTTTTAAAAAGCTAATTGAATCAAATGAAAGTCAAATGCATTTTTAAAAAGCTAATTGAATCAAATGAAAGTCAAACACATTCAAACAAGACTAATTGAATCAAATGAAAGTCTAATGCATTCTACAAAACTAATTGAATCAAATAAAAGTTAAACACATTCAAACAAAGCTTTTTGAATCATATGAAAGTCAAATGAATTCAACAAAGCTAATTGAATCAAATGAAAGTTAAATGCATTCTACAAAGCTAATTGAATCAAATGAAAGTCAAACTCATTCAAACAAAGCTAATTAAATCAAATGAAAGTCTAATGCATTTTACAAAGCTAATTGAATCAAATGAAAGTCAAATGGATTCTACAAGGCTCATTGAATGAAATGAAAATCAAACATATTCAAATAAAGCTAATTGAATCAAATGAAATTCTATTACATTATACAAAGCTTATAGAATCAAATGAAAGTTAAACACATTTAAACAAAGCTTTTTGAATCAAATGAAAGTCAAATGCATTCAACCAAGCTAATTAAATCAAATGAAAGTTAAACACATTCAAATCAAAGCTAATTGAATCAAATGAAAGTCTAATGCATTCTACAAAGCTAATTGAATAAAATGAAAGTCAAACACATTCAAACAAAGCTTTTTGAATCAAATGAAATTCAAATGCATTCATCAAAGCTAATTGAATCAAACGAAATTCAAATGCATTCTACAAAGCTAATTAAATCAAATGAAAGTAAAACACATTCAAAAAAATCTAATTGATTCAAATGAAAGTCAAACACATTCAAACATAGCTTTTTGAATCATATGAAAGTCAAATGCATTCCACAAATCTAATTGAATCAAATGAAAGTCAAATGCATTCTACAAAGCGAAATGAATAAAATAAAAGTCAAATTCATTCAAACAAAGCTTTTTGAATCAAACGAAGGTCAAATGCATTCAACAAAGCTATCAAATGAAAGTCAAATGGATTCTACAAAGCTAATTAAATGAAATGAAAGTCAAACGTATTCAAACAAAGCTAATTGAATCAAATGAAATTCTAATACATTCTACAAAGCTAATAGAATCAAATAAAAGTCAAACACATTCAAACAAAGCATTTTGAATCAAATGAAAGTCAAATGCATTTAACAAAGTTAATTGAATAAAATGAAAGTCAAACACATTCAATCAAAGCTAACTGAATCAAATGAAAGTCTAATGCATACTACAAAGCTAATTGAATCAAATGAAAGTCAAACACATTCAAACAAAGCTTTTTGAATCAAATGAAAGTCAAATGCATTCATCAAAGCTAATTAGATCAAATGAAAGTCAAATGCATTTAACAAAGCTAATTAAATCAAATGAAAGTAAAACACATTCAAACAAAGCTAATTGATTCAAATGAAAGTCAAACACATTCAAACAAAGCTTTTTGAATCATATGAAAGTCAAATGCATTCCACAAAGCTGATTGAATCAAATGAAAGTCAAACAAATTCAAACTAAGCTAATTGAATCAAATGAAAGTCTAATGCTTTCTACAAAGCTAATTGAATCAAATAAAGTCAAACACATTCAAACAAACCTTTTTGAATCAAATTAAAGTCAAATGCATTCATCAAAGCTAATTGAATCAAATGAAACTCAAATGCATTCTACAAAGCTAATTAAATCAAATGAAAGTAAAACACATTCAAACAAAGCTAATTAATTCAAATAAAAGTCAAACACATTCAAACAAAGCTTTTTGAATCATATGAAAGTCAAATGCATTCCACAAAGCTAATTGAATTAAATGAAAGTCAAAGGCATTCTACAAAGTTTATTGAATCAATTGAAAGTGAAAAGTGATTAGGGGATTTTTATCCACCAATCACCGTCTGACAAGTGGACCAACCAGGTTCCGCCACGTGTCCTTCACGTAGGCCAATAGGAGTCTGCCACGTGTCAATCACAGATACGTCCTCTACGGACCCATCGAGGCACGCCACGTGTCCACCCATGCCAAATGGGAAAACCGGCCAACAAGGCCCAATCCTGTCTAGAGGCCCGGTCAGCCCTAGGTTTACCCTAAACCTAGAGAGTGGCACGCTTCTCAAGACTATAAATACTTAATTAATCCTCATTAATCCGGGGATCAAGAAATCAAGAGAACATCAAGCAATTGAGAGAGCAATTGATCAAGCAATTAATCTCACCTGAAGAACAGAACAGAAACATTACGGAACACTAATAACCGGCTAATCTCGCTAACAAAGCAGATTACCAACATTAAACACTCTCACCTAGAGAGATCTTATTACTTTAATTTCCGTATTAATTACTCCTTAATCAGGTACTAACTTGACCGTTGGAGGCGGAGCTCTCAGGAGTCTCCGTTATTTTGCAGGTACAGGCGTCCGGTTCCAATCTCGGAATTGTAACTCTCCCGCAGGACATCAGAAAACCCCGAAACATTTGGCGCCGTCTGTGGGGAGAGTACTTCAGAGATGGCATCCAAGTCTGTACCGACTCCTGAAGAGAGGCGTCCCCTAAACGACCCTCAAGTTCAGTCGGACCATGACACCGAAAGTGAATTTGAAGTTGAAACTCATACAGCTCCAGACGGGACCCTAAGGGCCCGACGTACCCGTCATACCGAAAGGAGGGAACGGGAGCATCTTCAAACAGGAAGCGAGCCAGCAGGCGCACCGCCTGCTCGGCAACAGCCGACTGATGGGTCTGCTCCCATCACAAGGAACGAACTCATGACCTTCATGAGGGACTTCAAGGGAGAGATTCAAGAGTTGATCAACAAAAAGCCGCCTGCTTCAGTCAAAGAGCAGTCGGCCAAGAAACCTTCCACTTCACTGAAGAGGAAGCCAGTTCAAGGGCGAGAGGCGACTCCTCATCCTAAATCCAAGAAGCGGGAGCCACCTGCTCTTGATTTCACAAAATTCCGTTATCCTACGGGAAATAGGAAACCGGTTCGTCATATTCAGGCGGACGGGTCAAAGCAAACATTCACAGATGCTCGGCTACTGCTAGAGCAGAAGAAGAGTGACCGATTGTCCGAGTCGGCCTCTACTTCAGACTTTCAAGACAGTTTGCGAAATGCCTCGATGAGGCATACTCAGTCGTACCATGAGAGTCAGTCAGGCGGCACCTCCCGTCAGTCCGGCTTTCATAGTGCCCAGGCGGTACCAAACTTACCATTTGTGCCGCAACAATAGTATTTTATGCAGCCACCTCCATTTGGTGGACCTGCAGCAAAAAACGTCCAACCTATGGACTGGCAGCTACGGTTGCTTAGACTTGGTGAACAGCCGTCGGCCTTCTCCAAGGAAATTACTGAAGCCGCTCAGCCGGCCAAAGTAAAAAATGTACTAGTAGGCGCCTATGACGGCACTACTAACCCAAAAGACCATCTGATGGCATTCACCAACCTGATGTACCTTCAAGGGTTGGATGATCCCACTTGGTGCAAGTGTTTCCCAGCGACTCTCAAGGGAATTGCACAGCAATGGTTCGGCAACCTGCCGACTGGTTGTGTAAACAGCTTCAGGACGCTTGCTTACTTGTTTGCCTCCAACTTCGCCATGAACATCCCTGCGAAGAAAACGACCCTTGATTTGGGAACAATTCAGCAGGGCGAGAAGGAGGGGCTTCGTTCTTACATCAGGCGGTTCAACCTGATGAGAATACAGATTCAAGGGTTACCGGATGAGGTAGCTTATACTGACTTTTTTAGAGGTCTCAAAGACGGGTCTACCTTCAAATTTGATTTAGTTCGAAAAAGGGTGGCAACTCTTCAAGAGGCCTTGATTGAAGCAGAAGCCTATATACAGGCGACTGATCTGTGTACAATAAAACAGTCGGATGGGAAAAGGTTCGACAAAAGAGAAGGACGACAGAAACAGTCGTCTAACAAAGATGAGAAAAGAAAAGAGGTCTGGGCGGCTGATTCCTCTAAACTGCCGGCCTAGAAAAAGAAAAAAGAATTCAAACCATACTCCCCAAAGTATGTGTTTAACAAGGATAACCAGTTTATCCTAAAAGAAATAAAGGGACGGTTCTCAATTGAGAAGCCAGTCCCCATGAAGGGTTCTACAAACAACCGGAACCAAGACAAAATCTGTGCTTATCATGATGACGTTGGTCATCACACCAATGACTGCATCAGTCTCATGCGGTACCTAGACCGCTTGGCTGAGCAAGGTGATCTTGACACTTATGTCAAGAAATCTACGGGGAACACTTCCTCAAAAAAGCAGTCGGCCAAAAAGAATCAACAGGCCGACAGTTCCGATACAGATGATGCAGTCGTCTACACCATTGCAGGCGGCTTCTCAGGAGGCGGCCCCACTATTAGGGGCAACAAAGATAATATAAGGCGGTTAGATGTAAATTCCGTTCACCAAGAACGGCCGTCCAAATATACATTTCCTGAGATTGTCATCACTGAAGAGGATCTAGGAGGGGTAAGGGGGCCGCATGACGACCCTCTCGTTATTGAATGTAAAGTGGCCAACCAGAGAGTTGGCCGAATCCTCATAGATACCGGGAGCTCCTCAGATCTCATCAGCAGCAAATGTCTGTCAAAACTGAAATATCAGACGGACTGCATACATCCGGCCTCCCACCCTTTAATAGGGTTTGGAGGAGGAGTCGTCCACCCACTGGGACGAGTAGATTTACCCATTCGCCTGGGCAAAAAAGGGGAAGGACGACACATGGTAGTCCGGTTCCTAGTAGTAGAGGAACTCTCGGCCTACAACATGATTCTGGGTCGACCAACCCTGAATAATTCCAAGGCTGTTATAATCCCGTCTCTTATGCTGCTTAAGTTTGAGAGGGATAATGGAACAGTCGGCTCCCTAAGGGGAGATCAGAGGATGGCCCGAGAGTGCTATCTCTCGGATGTCAAGCCCACTGTTATGGCCAC
Source organism: Chenopodium quinoa (assembly GCF_001683475.1). NCBI lineage: Eukaryota > Viridiplantae > Streptophyta > Magnoliopsida > Caryophyllales > Amaranthaceae > Chenopodium > Chenopodium quinoa. The sequence continues at coordinate 8,224 of NW_018743876.1, read as the reverse complement.
TGGGTCAAGTGGAGAAAAAACAGACCTTGACAATGTCAAGGAGAGTGCGCCTGTTCAAGAAACAGGCGACAAAAAGAGAAAGGCGTCCCAGACATAGTCCGCAAGAAAAGCAAGAAAATAGCAATCATTGGCAGAGGAGCGGCCGGATGAGTTCCGCCCTCAGCCGGCTGGTGAGCATGCGGACCTGATCTTAGACGACTCACGTCCTGACCGAACAGTCAAAGTTGGGACGACTGCTCTGAGAAACCTTGGTGACGACTTTCACAACCTATTGAAAGAATACAAGGACATCTTTGCATTTGAAGTCCATGAAATGCCAGGCATTAGTCCTGATCTGGCAGTACATAAACTCGCTGTGGATCCGAAAAGGAAGCCGGTACGGCAAAAGAAGCGGAACCATGGCGAAGAAAGAAGTCAGGCGGCAGCCGCCGAAGTTAAAAAATTACTTGATGCAGGGTTCATTCGGCAATGTTACTTCCCAGACTGGGTTGCAAATGTGGTGCTTGTTAAAAAGTCGAATGGCACCTGGCGAATGTGTGTAGACTACACAGACTTAAACAAGGCGTGCCCCAAAGACAGTTACCCTCTGCCTAAAATTGGTAACCTGGTCGACTCAACAGCGGGTCATGCCTTGATGAGTTTTATGGACGCCTATTCTGGTTTCCATCAAATTCCCTTATGGAAGAAAGATCAGGAGAAGACGGCCTTCGTCACTGATCAGGGGTTATATTGTTACACGGTCATGCCGTTTGGTCTTAAGAATGCCCCGGCTACCTTCCAACGAATGATAAACACAGTGTTCTTTGATCAGATTGGGAGAAACGTCGAGGCATATATTGATGATATGATTGTCAAGACTAAACTTCAGAAAGATCATCTGACGGACCTCCGAGAAACTTTCGCCACACTCAGGCGGCACCATGTCATGCTCAATCCCAAGAAATGTGTATTTGGAGTTGAGTCTGGGAAATTTCTCGGATTCCTTATCAATCAGAGAGGAATAGAGGCGAGCCCTGAGAAGGTGCAGGCGGTCATTGACATGCAGTCGCCTCGTACCATCCGAGAGGTTCAGAAGTTAACAGGTTGTCTGGCGGCCTTGGGGAGATTCCTAAGCCGATCAGGCGACAAATGCCTATACTTTTTCCAGGCAATTAAGAAAAAGGCAAGGTTTGAATGGGGGTCGGATGCTGAGGCCGCCTTCCAGAAATTAAAAGTTCACTTGCATTCCTTGCCGAGGCTGGTCAGCCCTTTGCCCAAAGAGGATCTCTGCATGTACCTGGCCGTCTCTGATCATGCGTTAAGCGCTGTGCTCCTTGCTGAAAGGGACGGCTGTCAGCTCCCGGTCTACTTTGTCAGTCACGTACTGAAAAATGCCGAGTTGAGGTATCCCCTAGTGGAGAAATTTGGTCTTGCACTCTTCATGGCTGTTAAAAAATTGAAGCCCTACTTTTTGGCACATGCAGTCGTCGTGTATACCGACCAACCAATCAAGCGGCCCCTTACCATCATGGAGTCGTCAGGACGAATGATCAAATGGGCCATAGAAATACAGAGCCTCGAAGTTACTTTCGAGCCTAGAAAAGCAGTGAAGGGGCAAGCCTTTGCTGACTTTATTGTAGAGATGACTCGTCCTCCTGACTCTCAAGTTCCAGACCAAGTATGGAAGGTATATGTGGACGGAAGCTCTACTTCAAATGGTTGTGGAGCAGGCGTCGTATGTCAATCTCCAGAGGGCGACAGGTTCGAGTATGCTCTACGCTTCAGTTTTTCAGGCTTCAAACAATGAGGCAGAATATGAAGCTTTACTAGCCGGGATCCGCATGTGCAAGGCGGCAGGGGCAAGAAAAATAGACGCCTGTTCTGATTCACAATTGATAGTGAGTCAGTACCATGGCGAATACGAAGCAACCCATCCGGCCATGATCAAGTATTTACAGGCGGTCCGACAAGCAGTCGGCTCCCTTGAGGATTTCCATCTGATCCAAGTGCCGAGATCAGAAAACAACCAGGCGGATGCACTGTCAAAATTAGCATCATCCGCCTCCTCCGATACTCCTCGAACTGTTTTTTGGGAAGTAATGGAGAAGAGAAGCATCGAGGAAAACCCTATTGGAATCCTAGACAGAAGCTCAACCTGGATGGATTCAATCAGGGCATATCTGACAAACGGTACACTGCCGGATGATCCTCAACAGGCGGCAGCACTGAAAAAACGAGCCTCCTGTTTTGAAATGATACAGGGAGAACTTCACAAGAGGGGGTACCTTCAACCCTTCTTAAAGTGTGTTACTCCTGAAAAGGGACGAGAGATACTAGATGATCTTCACTCTGGTTACTGTGCTTCTCATATAGGTGGTAGGATGCTTGCTCAAATGGCAAGGCGGCAGGGCTACTTTTGGCCTACTTTGGAAGCAGATGCAATGGAGATGGTGAAAAAATGTGACAAGTGCCAAAGGTTTGGCAAATTAATTCACCGTCCGGCTACTGACCTCACTACCATTCACAGCCCACTACCGTTTGCTAAGTGGGGCATGGACATTCTGGGTCCATATACGCCTGCTACAGGCGGCAGAAGGTATATACTTGTTGCCGTTGACTACTTCACTAAATGGGTAGAGGCGGAGGCTGTAAAGGGAATCAAGACGAAAGATGTAATTTCATTCATTTGGAAAAACGTCATCACTCGGTTCGGGGTTCCCATGTCTATGGTTTTTGATAATGGTCCCCAATTTGAGACGCCTGTTCACAAAAGCTGGTTGGGAGACCAAGGAATTGCACACTACTTTGCATCTGTCGGCCGTCCACAAGCAAACGGCCAGGTAGAAGCCTTTAATAAAATCATCTCAGACGGTCTCAAGAAAAAGATTGAACGAGCAGGCGGCCTATGGGCGGATGAACTACCACATGTTCTCTGGGCCATTAGGACGACTGAAAAAGGGGCGACTGGAGAAACTCCATTCCTCCTAACTTATGGTGCGGAAGCTGTTCTTCCAATAGAACACTACGAGCCGACTCTTCGAGTAATGCTATATGACGAAGAGGCAAACTGGGAAGCCATGCGCCTGGCATTAGACTCACTTCCTGAAAAGAGGGGCAATGCTGTTTTGCGCCATGAGATCTATCGCCTGAGAATGACTAGATCATACAACAAAAAAGTACACAGGCGTCCACTCAAAGTAGGGGACTTTGTACTTAGAAAAATGGAAGCAGTTGGTAGGGCTAATGAGTCTGGCAAACTAACTCCCAACTGGGAAGGACCCTACCGAATCTATGAGGAAGTCAGGGACGGTACCTACCGTCTGGAAACACCAGACGGACAACCGTTGCCTCGAACTTGGAATGTAGATAACCTTAAAAAATATTTCTTCTGAATGATGTAAAGTAAAGAGCTACTTAATAAAGTTTGCACTTACTATTCAATTTTGTATTACGAGGGGCATGCCGTCTGTACCTTTACAGTCGGCTACTCTCCATTGAGTTTTTCACTCTATCTTCAGAGGGGCATGCCGTCTGTACCTTTACAGTCGGCTACTCTCCATTGAGTATTTTACTCACAATACTTAGCTAAAAAAGATTAGGGCCTGGCCGACCCTGTGCCTAACAGGCGGCTACCCTTCTTTTACTTAGCACCTACGTTCACCAAGAACTTACCAAGGCCACCGGCCGAATGATCAGACCAGGCGCCAAGCCACCTGATCAAATCTACAAAACTAATACGACCTGTCCCAACATCATAGCAGGCGTCCGACGGCATCCCTCCGGATGAAATTCGTCGCAGAGAGCAGCTCCCTTTTGGGTGGAACATTGTTCTATAAACTAATTACACGGCACCTATACGACTGTCCCCAAGGGCAACCACGTAGCCGTTTTTGAGACAAGGATAACTCTATCACTAACCAAACCAGTGTTAGCAGTTGACATCTGAGTCGGATGACCGCCTGTATTACTTGGGATAAATGCAGGGGGTACCTATTGAGTTAATAGCCAACAAACATTGGCGAATCAAGGGGTCTAGCCGGCCTACGCCGCCTGGTACCTCTACTTCTCAAACAAAAGTGACGGCGACTGAGTAACTCCAACGTTAACTCATATTCACTCCTTCAAATTTGGTATGGAACCTAAAAGGTTTGAGTCGTCCGCCTGTTTTAAACAAACAAGGGCACTCAAACCCCTATTCCTACTAGGTAACCTATTGAGTTAATAGCCAACAAACATTGGCAAATCAAGAGGATCAGCCGGCCTCCGCCGCCTGGTACCTCTACTATTCAATCTAGAGTGTGACGAAGACTAAGTAACTCCTATGTTAACTTAATAGTCACTCAAACTTAGTATGGAGCCTAAAAGGTATGAGTCGTCCGCCTGTTTTTAACAAACAGGGACTCTCAACCACTACTCTTGCTAGGTTAACAAATTACGAGTTAAAAGCCAACATTGGCAATAAAGGGAAAACAACCGGTACCCGCCGCTTGTTATCCTACTTAATTCCTTGGCGACTAGGTAATACTATTTACTTGGTCAGACCGATTGAATAAATAGTTCGAATACCGATTGAATAAATGGCCGACTGATCGTCTATCCTGGAAACAGACAACCAGTCGTCCAGGGGCATAGGCGGCGTACTTACTATTTCTACCTATCTGCAACGTTCGGCCATTTACAACAGTCGGTCTAGTGAACAATGGGATATTAGATATGGAATACTTAGACAAATTTGAATCAAAACAAAAATTTGATTAAAAATAAGCCGGTCATTAAAGACCAGCAAAATATTCAAAGCCCCGGCCCCCTGGCCGGGTAAATACAAAGCAAACGGCACGCAGGCCGTGGAAAAAATACTTTAAGCTTAAGAAGGGGGCAGTTCAGTATTAGCAGCTGCCGCCTGGTCAGCACTCTTCTTGCTGGACTCGGCTTCAGCTGCACCCTCATTTGATGCCTTACCCCCAAGTGGCACAAGCGCCACAACCGGCTCTTCCTCCTCCTCCAACGTATCTCCCAACGCCTCTTCTTCAGCAGCCGCCAGGATCTCTTGATTATATGTTTCCGAACACTGGCGGTACGTTCTTTCCCATGAGGCAAAGTCGGCATTGGGGAACAGGCGGCCCCCAGGTCATGCACTGGATTTGAGCGGAGTCTTCCACCATCTCCCGGACTAGCTCTTTCTTCTCTTGCTCGGCCTTTTCCGAGAGCTCTTGGGTAAGACTCTTCTCTTGGCTCACCAGGCGTTCTTTTACGTTGGCCAAAGATTTCTCCATGGCTTCGTAAGAGTGCATTTTTTGGCGAAGAGGTTTCAGCTCGGCCTTAAGATTTGTGACGGTCGCCTCCAGCTCGTCATTCTTCTTCTGGGCCGCCTCTAACTGAGCCCGAACAGCGGCGGTAGCCTGCGCCTGATAATAAAGAATATCAATGGTCAGTACTTCATTTTGGGCAATTTGAAACATTGCCTTATCACAGTTGGAGGCGGCCATAGCTTTTGCGGCCTTTACCTCTTTGTTTTTCCGATCAATCGGCTTGCGAAGGCTGTTAACTCGGAGCAGGGCCTAAGTACAAAAAAAAACAGGCGTCAGTTTCCAAACAAAAAAGATAACAGGCGTCCTGGAACTCAAAATACTCAAAAGTATGCTAAGTATACCTCAGCAAGGACCCCTGCAATCCCATCAAGGTCAAGGGTGCCGGCACCCCTGACCGCCTCCCTTTCAGATGGAGGAACTACTTTGATCATGGACTTGGCTACCTCAACCAAGTCAAGCCCCTGTGGGCCGGCTGCATCAAGCGTAAAAAAAAGCAAGTTAGACCTAGTCAAGAAGGAAGCAAGTGTGAGTTTTTACAAGTGATTGTCCATACTTCTAGGCGGCCCCGCCGGGGTTTTCGAAGAAGTGGCCGGCTGCTTCTCAGCCGCCACTGTTTTCCTGGAAGACCCAGGAGAGCTTGCAACAGTCGTCCTCCGGGCCTTGGGGTCCGGCTGTTGCGAGGAAGAAGCTCTTGGAGTGCCAGACTGAAAACAAAAAGAGTTAGTATATGCATAAGACAACTCCTAAAAGAGGAAGAGTTTTCGAAGCCTACCAAGGGTGCCCCCTTGTTGGGGGAGTCGGCACAAGACTGTTGCATGAGAGAGGCCCGCAACATGGCCGCCGCAGTCTTGGATGCTGTTATTTTACTCATGGCGTCAGCTGCAAAAAATAAACAGCAAAGTTAGTAAAGATCCCAAGTAAACAAGGCGTGAAAAAAACAGAGTATTTGTCAGGCCGGCTACCTCTGGAGCACCGACTGCTGAGGCCACAGGCGGCCAAAAAGTACTCGTCATAGAGCCACTTGAAGCTCGGGACGCAGTTTTAGGGGTACTTGCTCTCGTACCCCTGAAGTAGAGTTCACCCTAGTCTCTACTTTGAAGAGTCCTTTGTCTAGGATCTCTCTTTTAGCCTTTGGGGAACAGGCAGCATGCTGCGGCCGCCTGCGAGAAGAGGCGGATCCCTATTCCACTTGTTAAAACGTTGGTTCAGCTCCGTGTCTGAACCCTCAATGATAAGGAAGGTGTTCCGCCAATCCTTCCATTTGTTCGCCTTACCTCTCGTCATGAGGTAACCCCTATGGCTTGTTAATTGATACCAGCCGGTACCTCCCGACTTAGGGGTCCGGCTGAGATAGTTTCATGTGGGCGAAAGCCTCAAAGCTTGGCTCCACCCCGTACATTTCGCACCCGGCCACATAGCCGAGTACGTTTTACCCAAGAGTTGGGGCTAACTGCCCATAACCCCAAATCATACCCATCTAAAATCCGCTGAAACAGCCGGATGTAATGGGAAGCGCAGTCCAGCTTTGATGGCCGCCACATAGCAGCCAAAGCAGCCGTCATCATAGTTTGGTACCAGCCGGCCAGACGACAGTGTCTTTCTGGATCCGGCACGAACAGTAAAAAATTCCGGGCCCATTCTGTGGTTAGCAATAAAGCTCTCCACTTTGTCTTGCATGGTTGCGATCCGGCCCCGGGTACCATGCAGTAGTAGGGGCGTTTTCCTCTCTGTAAGAGGCGGACGGCTCCGCCCAATTGTCCCCCTTCTCAACTGCATGAGAAAGTCTCGCCTCTTGTAGGCGGCTATGTCTTTCTTCTGAGCCTGGAGAACTGTGGCCAGAAGAGCTGGACTCGGACTCGTCCTCTGACGAGTCCGAAGAGGACGACTCCTCCCCTCTCCTAGAGGGGCTCGCCTCCTCTCCCTTAGAAGGAGCAGGAGGAAAATTAGACATATCAACGGTAAGATGGGAAGGGACCACCTTGGCCCCTCTCTCAGAACTGTCGGCTTGGCAGCCGCCTCGTTTCAATTCTACATCTGGCGCCTGGTCAGATGTTTCACTAATGAGCACCCTTTGGGAGGAGCCGTCTGAGTTTTAGATCATAGCAGTCTTTTTTGTTCTGGCCATCACGTTCTGCATAGACACAGATACAGTCGGACTTTGTATAAAGGGCAAATATGGGTCCAGAAAAGGGCAGGCGGCACTCCTAGTCCTAGATTCAGCCGTCCCCGGTGACCGGCTGATCACTAACTTAGGTCGTGTCGTGTGCTTTCGTGGTTGCCATTTCAAAAAATAAAAAGAAAATTAAGAGTTAGAGAACTGAGTTACCTGAACGAGTGACGGTTGATGAAGTTCTGGAAAATCCGGTGCAGTCGGCTTGTTAGAACAGGCGGTAGCGGAAAAGGTCCGAAATGTCAGAGCAAGTTCAGGGGTCGAATGTTCTCGCAAAGTTCTCAAATGTGAAAATGACCGAAGTCAGCACTTCCTTATATAGGCAAAGTGAGAAGGCGAAGGGTCGCTTCCAAATTCAAAATTTGGGCGGGAAAATCTCTCGGCCGTTTGCAAGGTGACACCTGTAGCAGGCCGTCGCCTGTCACCGTGCGACACCTGTCACAGGCGACACGTGACCAGTCACGTGCCACCTGTGAGGGGCAAATGATTAGGGGATTTTATCCACCAATCACCGTCTGACAAGTGGACCAACCAGGTTCCGCCACGTGTCCTTCACGTAGGCCAATAGGAGCCTGCCACGTGTCAATCACAGATACGTCCTCTACGGACCAATCGAGGCACGCCACGTGTCCACCCATGCCAAATGGGAAAACCGGCCAACAAAGGCCCAATCCTGTCTAGAGGCCCGGTCAGCCCTAGGTTTACCTTAAACCTAGAGAGTGGCACGCTTCTCAAGACTAAATACTTAATTAATCCTCATTAATCC
>NW_018743875.1:0-42433 GCF_001683475.1 Chenopodium quinoa | reverse complement strand
TTGAATCAAATGAAAGTCAAACAAATTCAAACAAAGCTATTTAAATCAAATGAAAGTCAAATACATTCTACAAAGCTAATTGAATCAAATGAAAGTAAAAACATTCAAACAAAGCTATTTGAATCAAATTAAAGTCAAATACATTCTAAAATGCTAATTGAATCAAATGATAGTCAAACACATTTAAACAAAGCTATTCGAACCAAATGAGAGTCAAATACATTCTACAAAGCTAATTGAATCAAATGAAATTTAAACACATTCAAACAAAGCTATTCGAATCAAATGAAAGTCAAACCCATTCAAACAAAGTTATTTGAATCAAATATGAATCAAATACATTCAAACAAAGGTTTTTGAATCAAATGAAAGTCAAATACATTCTACAAAGCTAATTGAATCAAATGAAAGTCAAACACATTCAAACAAAGCAAAGTTATTTGAATCAAATATGAATCAAATACATTCAAACAAAGGTTTTTGAATCAAATGAAAGTCAAATACATTCTACAAAGCTAATTGAATCAAATGAAAGTCAAACACATTCAAACAAAGCTATTTGAATCAAATGAGAGTCAAATACATTCAAACAAAGTTAATTAAATCAAATGAAGTTAAATACATTCTACAAAGCTAATTGAATCAAATGATAGTCAAACACATTCAAATAAAGCTATTTGAATCAAATGAGAGTCAAATACATTCAAACAAAGCTAATTAAATCAAATAAAAGTTAAATACATTCTACAAAACTAATTGAATCAAATGAAAGTCAAACACATTAAAACAAAGCTATTTGAATTAAATGAAAGTCAAATACATTCTAAAAAGCTAATTGAATCAAATGAAAGTAAAAAACATTCAAACAAAGCTATTAAAATCAAATGAAAGTCAAATACATTCTACAAAGCTAATTGAATCAATGAAGGTCAAACACATTCAAACAAAGCTATTTGAATCAAATGAAAGTCAAATACATTCTACAAAGCTAATTGAATCAAATGAAAGTCAAACACATTCAAATAAAGCTATTTGAATCAAATGAAAGTCAAACACGTTCAAACAAAGCTATTTAAATCAAATGAAAGTGAAATGCATTCTACAAAGCTAATTGATCAAATAAAAGTCAAACACATTCAAATAAAGCTATTTGAATCAAATGAAAGTCAAACACATTCAAACAAAGCAATTTAAATCAAATGAAAGTCAAACACATTCAGATAAAGCTATTTGATCAAATGAAAGTCAAACACATTCAAACAAAGCAATTTAAATCAAATGAAAGTTAAACACATTCAAACAAAGTTATTTAAAATCAAATGAAAGTGAAATGCATTCTACAAAGCTAATTTAATCAAATGAAAGTCAAACACATTCAAAACAAAGCTAGTTGAATCGAATATGAGTCAAATACATTCACACAAAGCTATTTGAATCAAATGAAAGTCAAATACATTCTACAAAGCTAATTGAATCAAATAAAATTCAAACACATTCAAACAAAGCTATTTGAATTAAATGAAAGTCAAAACACATTCAAATAAAGTTATTTAAATCAAATGAAAGTGAAATGCATTCTATAAAGTTAATTGAATCAAATGAAAGTAAAAAACATTCAAAAAATGCTATTTGAATCAAATGAGAGTCAAACACATTCAAACAAAGTTAATTAAATCAAATAAAAGTCAAATACATTCTATAAAGCTGATTGAATCAAATGAAAGTTAAACACATTAAAACAAAGCTATTTGAATCAAATGAAAGTCAAACACATTCAAACAAAGCTATTTGAATCAATTGAGAGTTAAAGACATTCCAACAAAGCTATTTGAATCAAATGAAAGTCAAACAAATTCAAACAAAGCTATTCGAATCAAATGACAGTCAAATACATTCTACAAAGCTAATTGAATCAAATGAAAGTAAAACACATTCAAACAAAGCTATTTGAATCAAATGAAAGTCAAATACATTCTAAAAAGCTAATTGAATCAAATGATAGTCAAACACATTTAAACAAAGCTATTCGAACCAAATAAGAGTCAAATACATTCTACAAAGCTAATTGAATCAAATGAAATTCAAACACATTCAAACAAAGCTATTTGAATCAAATGAAAGTCAAACCCATTCAAACAAAGTTATTTGAATCAAATATGAATCAAATACATTCAAACAAAGGTTTTTGAATCAAATGAAAGTCAAATACATTCTACAAAGCTAATTGAATCAATTGAAAGTCAAACACATTCAAACAAAGCTATTTGAATCAAATGAGAGTCAAATACATTCAAACAAAGTTAATTAAATCAAATGAAAGTTAAATACATTCTACAAAGCTAATTGAATCAAATGATAGTCAAACACATTCAAATAAAGCTATTTGAATCAAATGAGAGTCAAATACATTCAAACAAAGCTAATTAAATCAAATAAAAGTTAAATACATTCTACAAAGCTAATTGAATCAGATGAAGGTCAAACACATTCAAACAAAGCTATTTGAATCAAATGAAAGTCAAATACATTCTACAAAGCTAATTGAATCAAATGAAAGTCAAACACATTCAAATAAAGCTATTTGAATCAAATGAAAGTCAAACACGTTCAAACAAAGCTATTTAAATCAAATGAAAGTGAAATGCATTCTACAAAGCTAATTGAATCAAATAAAAGTCAAACACATTCAAATAAAGCTATTTGAATCAAATGAAAGTCAAACACATTCAAACAAAGCAATTTAAATCAAATGAAAGACAAACACATTCAGATAAAGCTATTTGATCAAATGAAAGTCAAACACATTCAAACAAAGCAATTTAAATCAAATGAAAGTGAAATGCATTCTACAAAGCTAATTGAATCACATAAAAGTCAAACTCATTCAAACAAAGCTATTTGAATCAAATAAAAGTCAAATACATTCTACAAAGCTAATTGAATCAGATGAAAGTCAAACACATTCAAACAACCCTATTTGAATCAAATGAAAGTCAATGAAATTCTACAAAGCTAATTGAATCAAATGAAAGTCAAACACATTCAAACAAAAATATTTGAATCAAATGAAAGTCAAACACGTTTAAACAAAGCTATTTAAATGAAATGAAAGTGAAATGCATTCTACAAAGCTAATTGAATCAGATGAAAGTCAAACACATTCAAACAACCCTATTTGAATCAAATGAAAGTCAAATACATTCTACAAAGCTAATTGAATCAAATGAAAGTCAAACACATTCAAACACAGCTATTTGAATCAAATGAAAGTCAAACACGTTCAAACAAAGCTATTTGAATCAAATGAAAGTAAAATACATTCTACAAAGCTAATTGAAACAAATGAAAGTCAAACACATTCAAACAAAGCTATTTGTATCAAATGAAAGTCAAATACATTCTACAAAGCTAATTGAATCAAATGAAAGTCAAACACATTCAAACAAAGCTATTTGAATCAAATGAAAGTCAAATACAATCTACAATGCTAATTGAATCAAATGAAAGTCAAACACTTTCAAACAAAGCTATTTGAATAAAATGAAAGTCAAATACATTCTACAAAGCTTATTGAATCAAATGAAAGTCAAACACATTCAAACAAAGCTATTTGAATCAATTGAGAGTTAAACACATTCAAACAAAGCTATTTGAATCAAATAAAAGTCAAATACATTCTATAAAGCTAATTGAATCAAATGAAATTGAAACACATTCAAACAAAGCAATTTAAATCAAATGAAAGTCAAACACATTCAAACAAAGTTATTTAATATCAAATGAAAGTGAAATGCATTCTACAAAGCTAATTTAATCAGATGAAAGTCAAACACATTCAAACAAAGCTATTTGAATCAAATGAAACTCAAACACGTTCAAACAAAGCTATTTGAATGAAATGAAAGTGAAATGCATTCTACAAATCTATTTAAATAAAATGAAAGTCAAACACTTTCAAAGAATTTTATTTGCATCAAATTCAAGTCCAATTTATTCTACAAAGCTAATTGAATCAAATGAAAGTAAAACACATTCAAACAAAGCTATTTGAATCAAATGAAAGTAAAATACATTCTACAAAGCTAATTGAATCAAATGAAAGTCAAACACATTCAAACAAAGCTATTTGTATCAAATAAAAGTCAAATACATTCTACAAAGCTAATTGATTCAAATGAAAGTCAAACACATTCAAACAAAGCTATTTGAATCAAATGAAAGTCAAATACATTCTACAATGCTAATTGAATCAAATGAAAGTCAAACACATTCAAACAAAGCTATGTGAATAAAATGAAAGTCAAATACATTCTACAAAGCTAATTGAATCAAATGAAAGTCAAACACATTCAAACAAAGTTGTTTGAATCAATTGAGAGTTAAACACATTCAAACAAAGCTATTTGAATCAAATGAAAGTCAAATACATTCTATAAAGCTAATTGAATCAAATGAAAGTGAAGCACATTCAAACAAAGATATTTAAATCAAATGAAAGTTAAACACATTCAAACAAAGTTATTTAAAATCAAATGAAAGTTAAATGCATTCTACAAAGCTAATTTAATCAAATGAAAGTCAAACACATTCAAACAAAGCTAGTTGAATCGAATATGAGTCAAATACATTCACACAAAGCTATTTGAATCAAATGAAAGTCAAATACATTCTACAAAGCTAATTGAATCAAATGAAATTCAAACACATTCAAACAAAGCTATTTGAATTAAATGAAAGTCAAACACATTCAAACAAAGTTATTTATATCAAATGAAAGTGACATGCATTCTATAAAGTTAATTGAATCAAATGAAAGTAAAAAACATTCAAATAATGCTATTTGAATCAAATGAGAGTCAAACACATTCAAACAAAGTTAATTAAATCAAATAAAAGTCAAATACATTCTATAAAGCTGATTGAATCAAATGAAAGTTAAACACATTAAAACAAAGCTATTAGAATCAAATGAAAGTCAAACACATTCAAACAAAGCTATTTGAATCAATTGAGAGTTAAAGACATTCCAACAAAGCTATTTGAATCAAATGAAAAGTCAAATGCATTCTACAAAGCAAATTGAATCAAATAAAAGTCAAACACATTCAAACAAAGCTATTCGAATCAAATGAAAGTCAAATACATTCTACAAAGCTAATTGAATCAAACGAAAGTCAAACACATTCAAACAAAGCTATTTGAATCAAATGAAAGTCAAATACATTCAACAAAGCTAATTGAATCAAATGAAAGTCAAACAAATTCAAACAAAGCTATTTGAATCAAATGAAAGTCAAATACATTCTACAAAGCTAATTGAATCAAATGAAAGTCAAACACATTCAAACAAAGCTATTTGAATCAAATGAAAGTCAAATAAATTCTAAAAAGCTAATTGAATCAAATGATAGTCAAACACATTTAAACAAAGCTATTCGAACCAAATGAGAGTCAAATACATTCTACAGAGCTAATTGAATCAAATGAAAGTCAAACACATTCAAACAAAGCTATTTGTATCAAATGAAAGTCAAATACATTCTACAAAGCTAATTGAATCAAATGAAAGTCAAACACATTCAAACAAAGCTATTTGAATCAAATGAAAGTCAAATACATTCAAATAAAGCTATTTGGATCAAATGAGAGTCAAATACATTCAAACAAAGCTAATTAAATCAAATAAAAGTTAAATACATTCTACAAAGCTAATTGAATCAAATGAAAGTCAAACACATTGAAACAAAGCTATTTGAATTAAATGAAAGTCAAATACATTCTAAAAAGCTAATTGAATCAAATGAAATCAAATGAAAGTTAAATACATTCTACAAAGCTAATTGAATCAAATGATAGTCAAACACATTCAAATAAAGCTATTTGAATCAAATGAGAGTCAAATACATTCAAACAAAGCTAATTAAATCAAATAAAAGTTAAATACATTCTACAAAGCTAATTGAATCAAATGAAAGTCAAACACATTGAAACAAAGCTATTTGAATTAAATGAAAGTCAAATACATTCTAAAAAGCTAATTGAATAAAATGAAAGTAAAAAAACATTCAAACAAAGCTATTTGAATCAAATGAAAGTCAAATACATTCTACAAAGCTAATTGAATAATATGAAAGTCAAACACATTCAAACAAAGCAATTTAAATCAAATGAAAGTGAAATACATTTTACAAAGCTAATTGAATCACATGAAGGTCAAACACATTCAAACAAAGCTATTTGAATCAAATGAAAGTCAAATACATTCTACAAAGCTAATTGAATCAAATGAAAGTCAAACACATTCAAATAAAGCTATTTGAATCAAATGAAAGTCAAACACGTTCAAACAAAGCTATTTAAATCAAATGAAAGTGAAATGCATTCTACAAAGCTAATTGAATCAAATAAAAGTGAAACACATTCAAATAAAGCTATTTGAATCAAACGAAAGTCAAACACATTCAAACAAAGCAATTTAAATCAAATGAAAGTCAAACACATTCAAATAAAGCTATTTGATCAAATGAAAGTCAAACACATTCAAACAAAGCAATTTAAATCAAATGAAAGTGAAATGCATTCTACAAAGCTAATTGAATCACATAAAAGTCAAACTCATTCAAACAAAGCTATTTGAATCAAATAAAAGTCAAATACATTCTACAAAGCTAATTGAATCAGATGAAAGTCAAACACATTCAAACAACCCAATTTGAATCAAATGAAAGTCAATTAAATTCTACAAAGCTAATTGAATCAAATGAAAGTCAAATACATTCAAACAAAGCTATTTGAATCAAGTGAAAGTCAAACACGTTCAAACAAAGCTATTTAAATGAAATGAAAGTGAAATGCATTCTACAAAGCTAATTGAATCAGATGAAAGTCAAACACATTCAAACAACCCTATTTGAATCAAATGAAAGTCAAATACATTCTACAAAGCTAATTGAATCAAATGAAAGTCAAACACATTCAAACAAAGCTATTTGAATCAAATGAAAGTCAAACACGTTCAAACAAAGCTATTTGAATCAAATGAAAGTAAAATACATTCTACAAAGCTAATTGAATCAAATGAAAGTCAAACACATTCAAACAAAGCTATTTGTATCAAATGAAAGTCAAATACATTCTACAAAGCTAATTGAATCAAATGAAAGTCAAACACATTCAAACAAAGCTATTTGAATCAAATGAAAGTCAAATACATTCTACAATGCTAATTGAATCAAATGAAAGTCAAACACATTCAAACAAAGCTATTTGAATCAAATGAAAGTCACATACATTCGACAAAGCTTATTGAATCAAATGAAAGTCAAACACATTCAAACAAAGCTATTTGAATCAATTGAGAGTTAAACACATTCAAACAAAGCTATTTGAATCAAATGAAAGTCAAATGCATTCTATAAAGCTAATTGAATCAAATGAAAGTGAAACACATTCAAACAAAGCAATTTAAATCAAATGAAAGTCAAACACATTCAAACAAAGTTATTTAAAATCAAATGAAAGTGAAATGCGTTCTACAAAGCTAATTTAATCAAATGAAAGTCAAAAACATTTAAACAAAGCTAGTTGAATCAAATACGAGTCAAATACATTCACTCAAAGCTATTTGAATCAAATGAAAGTCAAATACATTCTACAAAGCTAATTGAATCAAATCAAAGTCAAACACATTCAAACAAAGCTATTTGAATTAAATAAAAGTCAAACACATTCAAACAAAGTTATTTAAATCAAATGAAAGTGAAATGCATTCTATAAAGTTAATTGAATCAAATGAAAGTAAAAAACATTCAAACAATGCTATTTGAATCAAATGAGAGTCAAACACATTCAAACAAAGTTAATTAAATCAAATAAAAGTCAAATACATTCTATAAAGCTGATTGAATCAAATGAAAGTTAAACACATTGAAATAAAGCTATTTGAATCAAATGAAAGTCAAACACATTCAAACAAAGCTATTTAAATCAATTGAGAGTTAAACACATTCAAACAAAGCTATTTGAATCAAATGAAAGTCAAATGCATTCTACAAAGCTAATTGAATCGAATAAAAGTCAAACACATTCAAACAAAGCTATTCGAATCAAATGAAAGTCAAATACATTCTACAAAGCTAATTGAATCAAATGAAAGTCAAACACATTCAAACAAAGCTATTTGAATCAATTGAGAGTTAAACACATTCAAACAAAGCTATTTGAATCAAATGAACGTCAAATACATTCTATAAAGATAACTGAATCAAATGAAAGTGAAACACATTCAAACAAAGCAATTTAAATCAAATGAAAGTTCAACACATTCAGACAAAGTTATTTAAAATCAAATGAAAGTTAAATGCATTCTACAAAGCTAATTTAATCAAATGAAAGTAAAAAACATTTAAACAAAGCTAGTTGAATCAAATACGAATCAAATACATTCACTCAAAGCTATTTGAATCAAATGAAAGTCAAATACATTCTACAAAGCTAATTGAATCAAATGAAAGTCAAACACATTTAAACAAAGCTATTTGAATTAAATGAAAGTCAAACACATTTAAACAAAGTTATTTAAATCAAATGAAAGTGAAATGCATTCTATAAAGTTAATTGAATCTAATGAAAGTAAAAAACATTCAAACCATGCTATTTGAATCAAATGAGAGTCAAACACATTCAAACAAAGTTAATTAAATCAAATAAAAGTCAAATACATTCTATAAAGCTGATTGAATCAAATGAAAGTTAAACACATTAAAACAATGCTATTTGAATCAAATGAAAGTCAAACACATTCAAACAAAGCTATTTGAATCAATTGAGTGTTAAAGACATTCCAACAAAGCTATTTGAATCAAATGAAAGTCAAATGCATTCTACAAAGCTAATTGAATCAAATAAAAGTCAAACACATTCAAACAAAGCTATTCGAATCAAATGAAAGTCAAATACATTCTACAAAGCTAATTGAATCAAACAAAAGTCAAACACATTCAAACAAAGCTATTTGAATCAAATGAAAGTCAAATACATTCTACCAAGCTGATTGAATCAAATGAAAGTCAAATACATTCAAACAAAGTTATTTAAATCAAATGAAAAGGAAATGCATTCTATAAAGTTAATTGAATCAAATGAAAGTAAAAAATATTCAAACAATGCTATTTGAATCAAATGAGAGTCAAACACATGCAAACAAAGTTAATTAAATCAAATAAAAGTCAAATACATTCTATAAAGCTGATTGAATCAAATGAAAGTTAAACACATTAAAACAAAGCTATTTGAATCAAATGAATGTCAAACACATTCAAACAAAGCTATTTGAATCAATTGAGAGTTAAACACATTCAAACAAAGCTATTTGAATCAAATGAAAGTCAAATGCATTCTACAAAGCTAATTGAATCAAATAAAAGTCAAACACATTTAAACAAAGCTATTCGAATCAAATGAAAGTCAAATACATTCTACAAAGCTAATTGAATCAAACGAAAGTCAAACACATTCAAACAAAGCTATTTGAATCAAATGAAAGTCAAATACATTCTTCAAAGCTGATTGAATCAAATGAAAGTCAAACAAATTCAAACAAAGCTATTTGAATCAAATGAAAGTCAAATACATTCTACAAAGCTGATTGAATCAAATGAAAGTCAAACACATTCAAACAAAGCTATTTGAATCAAATGAAAGTCAAATACATTCTAAAAAGCTAATTGAATCAAATGATAGTCAAACACATTCAAACAAAGCTATTCGAACCAAATGAAAGTCAAATACATTCAACAAAGCTATTTGAATCAAATGAAAGTCAAACACATTCAAACAAAGCTATTTGAATCAAATGAAAGTCAAACACATTCAAACAAAGTTATTTGAATCAAATATGAATCAAATACATTCAAACAAAGGTTTTTGAATCAAATGAAAGTCAAATACATTCTACAAAGCTAATTGAATCAAATGAAAGTCAAACACATTCAAACAAAGCTATTTGAATCAAATGAGAGTCAAATACATTCAAACAAAGCTAATTAAATCAAATGAAAGTTAAATACATTCTACAAAGCTAATTGAATCAAATGAAAGTCAAACACATTCAAATAAAGCTATTTGAATCAAATGAGAGTCAAATACATTTAAACAAAGCCAATTAAATCAAATAAAAGTTAAATACATTCTACAAAGCTAATTGAATCAAATGAAAGCCAAACAAATTGAAACAAAGCTATTTGAATTAAATGAAAGTCAAATACATTCTAAAAAGCTAATTGAATCAAATGAAAGTAAAAAACATTCAAACAAAGCTATTTGAATCAAATGAAAGTCAAATACATTCTACAAAGCTAATTGAATAATATGAAAGTCAAACACATTCAAACAAAGCAATTTAAATCAAATGAAAGTGAAATACATTTTACAAAGCTAATTGAATCACATGAAGGTCAAACACATTCAAACAAAGCTATTTGAATCAAATGAAAGTCAAATACATTCTACAAAGCTAATTGAATCAAATGAAAGTCAAACACATTCAAATAAAGCTATTTGAATCAAATGAAAGTCAAACACGTTCAAACAAAGCTATTTAAATCAAATGAAAGTTAAATGCATTCTACAAAGCTAATTGAATCAAATAAAAGTGAAACACATTCAAATAAAGCTATTTGAATCAAATGAAAGTCAAACACATTCAAACAAAGCAATTTAAATCAAATGAAAGTCAAACACATTCAAATAAAGCTATTTGATCAAATGAAAGTCAAACACATTCAAACAAAGCAATTTAAATCAAATGAAAGTGAAATGCATTCTACAAAGCTAATTGAATCACATAAAAGTCAAACTCATTCAAACAAAGCTATTTGAATCAAATAAAAGTCAAATACATTCTACAAAGCTAATTGAATCAGATGAAAGTCAAACACATTCAAACAACCCTATTTGAATCAAATGAAAGTCAATTAAATTCTACAAAGCTAATTGAATCAAATGAAAGTCAAATACATTCAAACAAAGCTATTTGAATCAAGTGAAAGTCAAACACGTTCAAACAAAGCTATTTAAAGGAAATGAAAATGAAATGCATTCTACAAAGCTAATTGAATCAGATGAAAGTCAAACACATTCAAACAACCCTATTTGAATCAAATGAAAGTCAAATACATTCTACAAAGCTAATTGAATCAAATGAAAGTCAAACACATTCAAACAAAGCTATTTGAATCAAATGAAAGTCAAACACGTTCAAACAAAGCTATTTGAATCAAAAGAAAGTAAAATACATTCTACAAAGCTAATTGAATCAAATGAAAGTCAAACACATTCAAACATTCTACAAAGCTAATTGAATCAAATGAAAGTCAAACACATTCAAACAAAGCTATTTGAATCAAATGAAAGTCAAACACATTCAAACAAAGCTATTTGAATCAATTGAGAGTTAAAGACATTCCAACAAAGCTAATTGAATCAAATGAAAGTCAAACACATTCAAACAAAGCTATTTGAATCAAATGAAAGTCACATACATTCGACAAAGCTTATTGAATCAAATGAAAGTCAAACACATTCAAACAAAGCTATTTGAATCAATTGAGAGTTAAACACATTCAAACAAAGCTATTTGAATCAAATGAAAGTCAAATGCATTCTATAAAGCTAATTGAATCAAATGAAAGTGAAAACACATTCAAACAAAGCAATTTAAATCAAATGAAAGTCAAACACATTCAAACAAAGTTATTTAAAATCAAATGAAAGTGAAATGCGTTCTACAAAGCTAATTTAATCAAATGAAAGTCAAAAACATTTAAACAAAGCTAGTTGAATCAAATACGAGTCAAATACATTCACTCAAAGCTATTTGAATCAAATGAAAGTCAAATACATTCTACAAAGCTAATTGAATCAAATCAAAGTCAAACACATTCAAACAAAGCTATTTGAATTAAATAAAAGTCAAACACATTCAAACAAAGTTATTTAAATCAAATGAAAGTGAAATGCATTCTATAAAGTTAATTGAATCAAATGAAAGTAAAAAACATTCAAACAATGCTATTTGAATCAAATGAGAGTCAAACACATTCAAACAAAGTTAATTAAATCAAATAAAAGTCAAATACATTCCATAAAGCTGATTGAATCAAATGAAAGTTAAACACATTGAAATAAAGCTATTTGAATCAAATGAAAGTCAAACACATTCAAACAAAGCTATTTAAATCAATTGAGAGTTAAACACATTCAAACAAAGCTATTTGAATCAAATGAAAGTCAAATGCATTCTACAAAGCTAATTGAATCAAATAAAAGTCAAACACATTCAAACAAAGCTATTCGAATCAAATGAAAGTCAAATACATTCTACAAAGCTAAGTGAATCAAATGAAAGTCAAACACATTCAAACAAAGCTATTTGAATCAATTGAGAGTTAAACACATTCAAACAAAGCTATTTGAATCAAATGAACGTCAAATACATTCTATAAAGATAATTGAATCAAATGAAAGTGAAACACATTCAAACAAAGCAATTTAAATCAAATGAAAGTTAAACACATTCAGACAAAGTTATTTAAAATCAAATGAAAGTTAAATGCATTCTACAAAGCTAATTTAATCAAATGAAAGTAAAAAACATTTAAACAAAGCTAGTTGAATCAAATACGAATCAAATACATTCACTCAAAGCTATTTGAATCAAATGAAAGTCAAATACATTCTACAAAGCTAATTGAATCAAATGAAAGTCAAACACATTCAAACAAAGCTATTTGAATTAAATGAAAGTCAAACACATTTAAACAAAGTTATTTAAATCAAATGAAAGTGAAATGCATTCTATAAAGTTAATTGAATCTAATGAAAGTAAAAAACATTCAAACAATGCTATTTGAATCAAATGAGAGTCAAACACATTCAAACAAAATTAATTAAATCAAATAAAAGTCAAATACATTCTATAAAGCTGATTAAATCAAATGAAAGTTAAACACATTAAAACAAAGCTATTTGAATCAAATGAATGTCAAACACATTCAAACAAAGCTATTTGAATCAATTGAGAGTTAAACACATTCAAACAAAGCTATTTGAATCAAATTAAAGTCAAATGCATTCTACAAAGCTAATTGAATCAAATAAAAGTCAAACACATTTAAACAAAGCTATTCGAATCAAATGAAAGTCAAATACATTCTACAAAGCTAATTGAATCAAACGAAAGTCAAACACATTCAAACAAAGCTATTTGAATCAAATGAAAGTCAAATACATTCTTCAAAGCTGATTGAATCAAATGAAAGTCAAACAAATTCAAACAAAGCTATTTGAATCAAATGAAAGTCAAATACATTCTACAAAGCTGATTGAATCAAATGAAAGTCAAACACATTCAAACAAAGCTATTTGAATCAAATGAAAGTCAAATACATTCTAAAAAGCTAATTGAATCAAATGATAGTCAAACACATTCAAACAAAGCTATTCGAACCAAATGAAAGTCAAATACATTCAACAAAGCTATTTGAATCAAATGAAAGTCAAACACATTCAAACAAAGCTATTTGAATCAAATGAAAGTCAAACACATTCAAAAAAGTTATTTTAATCAAATATGAATCAAATAAATTCAAACAAAGGTTTTTGAATCAAATGAAAGTCAAATACATTCTACAAAGCTAATTGAATCAAATGAAAGTCAAACACATTCAAACAAAGCTATTTGAATCAAATGAGAGTCAAATACATTCAAACAAAGCTAATTAAAATCAAATGAAAGTTAAATACATTCTACAAAGCTAATTGAATCAAATGAAAGTCAAACACATTCAAATAAAGCTATTTGAATCAAATGAGAGTCAAATACATTCAAACAAAGCCAATTAAATCAAATAAAAGTTAAATACATTCTACAAAGCTAATTGAATCAAATGAAAGTCAAACAAATTGAAACAAAGCTATTTGAATTAAATGAAAGTCAAATACATTCTAAAAAGCTAATTGAATCAAATGAAAGTAAAAAACATTCAAACAAAGCTATTTGAATCAAATGAAAGTCAAATACATTCTACAAAGCTAATTGAATAATATGAAAGTCAAACACATTCAAACAAAGCAATTCAAATCAAATGAAAGTGAAATACATTTTACAAAGCTAATTGAATCACATGAAAGTCAAACACATTCAAATAAAGCTATTTGAATCAAATGAAAGTCAAATACATTCTACAAAGCTAATTGAATCAGATGAAAGTCAAACACATTCAAACAAAGCTATTTGAATCAAATGAAAGTCAAACACGTTCAAACAAAGCTATTTAAATCAAATGAAAGTGAAATGCATTCTACAAAGCTAATTGAATCAAATAAAAGTCAAACACATTCAAATAAAGCTATTTGAATCAAATGAAAGTCAAACACATTCAAACAAAGCAATTTAAATTAAATGAAAGTCAAACACATTCAAATAAGGCTATTTGATCAAATGAAAGTCAAACACATTCAAACAAAGCAATTTAAATCAAATGAAAGTGAAATGCATTCTACAAAGCTAATTGAATCACATAAAAGTCAAACTCATTCAAACAAAGCTATTTGAATCAAATAAAAGTCAAATACATTCTACAAAGCTAATTGAATCAGATGAAAGTCAAACACATTCAAACAACCCTATTTGAATCAAATGAAAGTCAATTAAATTCTACAAAGCTAATTGAATCAAATGAAAGTCAAACACATTCGAACAAAAATATTTGAATCAAATGAAAGTCAAACACGTTCAAACAAAGCTATTTAAATGAAATGAAAGTGAAATGCATTCTACAAAGCTAATTGAATAAGATGAAAGTCAAACACATTCAAACAACCCTATTTGAATCAAAAGAAAGTCAAATACATTCTACAAAGCTAATTGAATCAAATGAAAGTCAAACACATTCAAACAAAGCTATTTGAATCAAATGAAAGTGAAACACGTTCAAACAAAGCTATTTAAATGAAATGAAAGTGAAATGCATTCTACAAATCTATTTAAATCAAATGAAAGTCAAACACTTTCAAACAAATTTATTTGCATCAAATTCAAGTCAAATTTATTCTACAAAGCTAATTGAATCGAATGAAAGTCAAACACATTCAAACAAAGCTATTTGAATCAAATGAAAGTAAAATACATTCTACAAAGCTAATTGAATCAAATGAAAGTCAAACACATTCAAACAAAGCTATTTGTATCAAATGAAAGTCAAATACAATCTACAAAGCTAATTGAATTAAATGAAAGTCAAACACATTCAAACAAAGCTATTTGAATCAAATGAAAGTCAAATACATTCTACAATGCTAATTGAATCAAATGAAAGTCAAACACATTCAAACAAAGCTATTTGAGTCAATTGAGAGTTAAACACATTCAAACAAAGCTATTTGAATCAAATGAAAGTCAAATACATTCTATAAAGCTAATTGAATCAAATGAAAGTCAAATACATTCTACAAAGCTAATTGAATCAAATGAAAGTCAAACACATTCAAACAAAGCTATTTGAATAAAATGAGAGTTAAACACATTCAAACAAAGCTATTTGAATCAAATGAAAGTCAAACACATTCAAACAAAGCTATATGAGTCAATTGAGAGTTAAACACATTCAAACAAAGCTATTTTAATCAAA
Organism: Chenopodium quinoa; assembly: GCF_001683475.1. Taxonomy (NCBI): domain Eukaryota; kingdom Viridiplantae; phylum Streptophyta; class Magnoliopsida; order Caryophyllales; family Amaranthaceae; genus Chenopodium; species Chenopodium quinoa. The sequence continues at coordinate 26,744 of NW_018743875.1, read as the reverse complement.
TGAAAGTCAAATACATTCTATAAAGCTAATTGAATCAAATGAAAGTGAAACACATTCAAACAAAGCAATTTAAATCAAATGAAAGTCAAACACATTCAAACAAAGTTATTTAAAATCAAATGAAAGTGAAATGCATTCTACAAAGCTAATTTGATCAAATGAAAGTCAAACAAATTCAAACAAAGCTAGTTGAATCAAATATGAGTCAAATACATTCACACAAAGCTATTTGAATCAAATGAAAGTCAAATACATTCTAAAAAGCTAATTGAATCAAATGAAAGTCAAACACATTCAAACAAAGCTTTTCGAATCAAATGAAAGTCAAATACATTCTACAAAGCTAATTGAATCAAACAAAAGTCAAACACATTCAAACAAAGCTATTTGAATCAAATGAAAGTCAAATACATTCTACAAAGCAGATTGAATCAAATGAAAGTCAAACACATTCAAACAAAGCTATTTGAATCAAATGAAAGTCACATACATTATACAAAGCTAATTGAATCAAATGAAAGTCAAACACATTCAAACATAGTTATTTAAATCAAATGAAAAGGAAATGCATTCTATAAAGTTAATTGAATCAAATGAAAGTAAAAAACATTCAAACAATGCTATTTGAATCAAATGAGAGTCAAACATATTCAAACAAAGTTAATTAAATCAAATAAAAGTCAAATACATTCTATAAAGCTGATTCAATCAAATGAAAGTTAAACACATTAAAACAAAGCTATTTGAATCATATGAAAGTCAAACACATTCAAACAAAGATATTCTAATCAATTGAAAGTTAAACACATTCAAACAAAGCTATTTGAATCAAATGAAAGTCAAATGCATTATACAAAGCTAATTGAATCAAATAAAAGTCAAACACATTTAAACAAAGCTATTCGAATCAAATGAAAGTCAAATACATTCTACAAAGCTAATTGAATCAAACGAAAGTCAAACACATTCAAACAAAGCTATTTGAATCAAATGAAAGTCAAATACATTCTTCAAAGCTGATTGAATCAAATGAAAGTCAAACAAATTCAAACAAAGCTATTTGAATCAAATAAAAGTCAAATACATTCTACCAAGCAAATCGAATCAAATGAAAGTCAAACACATTCAAAAAAAGCTATTTTAATCAAATGAAAGTAAAATACATTCTACAAAGCTAATTGAATCAAATGAAAGTCAAACACATTCAAACAAAGCTATTTGTATCAAATGAAAGTCAAATACATTCTACAAAGCTAATTGAATCAAATGAAAGTCAAACACATTCAAACAAAGCTATTTGAATCAAATGAAAGTCAAATACATTCTAAAAAGCTAATTGAATCAAATGATAGTCAAACACATTCAAACAAAGCTATTCGAACCAAATGAAAGTCAAATACATTCAACAAAGCTATTTGAATCAAATGAAAGTCAAACACATTCAAACAAAGCTATTTGAATCAAATGAAAGTCAAACACATTCAAACAAAGTTATTTGAATCAAATATGAATCAAATACATTCAAACAAAGGTTTTTGAATCAAATGAAAGTCAAATACATTCTACAAAGCTAATTGAATCAAATGAAAGTCAAACACATTCAAACAAAGCTATTTGAATCAAATGAGAGTCAAATACATTCAAACAAAGCTAATTAAATCAAATGAAAGTTAAATACATTCTACAAAGCTAATTGAATCAAATGAAAGTCAAACACATTCAAATAAAGCTATTTGAATCAAATGAGAGTCAAATACATTCAAACAAAGCCAATTAAATCAAAGAAAAGTTAAATACATTCTACAAAGCTAATTGAATCAAATGAAAGTCAAACAAATTGAAACAAAGCTATTTGAAGTAAATGAAAGTCAAATACATTCTAAAAAGCTAATTGAATCAAATGAAAGTAAAAAACATTCAAACAAAGCTATTTGAATCAAATGAAAGTCAAATACATTCTACAAAGCTAATTGAATCAAATGATAGTCAAACACATTCAAACAAAGCTATTCGAACCAAATGAAAGTCAAATACATTCTACAAAGCTATTTGAATCAAATGAAAGTCAAACACATTCAATCAAAGCTATTTGAATCAAATGAAAGTCAAACACATTCAAACAAAGTTATTTAAATCAAATATGAATCAAATACATTCAAACAAAGGTTTTTGAATCAAATGAAAGTCAAACACGTTCAAACAAAGCTATTTAAATCAAATGAAAGTGAAATGCATTCTACAAAGCTAATTGAATCAAATAAAAGTCAAACACATTCAAATAAAGCTATTTGAATCAAATGAAAGTCAAACACATTCAAACAAAGCAATTTAAATTAAATGAAAGTCAAACACATTCAAATAAAGCTATTTGATCAAATGAAAGTCAAACACATTCAAACAAAGCTATTTAAATCAAATGAAAGTGAAATGCATTCTACAAAGCTAATTGAATCACATAAAAGTCAAACTCATTCAAACAAAGCTATTTGAATCAAATGAAAGTCAAATACATTCTACAAAGCTAATTGAATCAGATGAAAGTCAAACACATTCAAACAACTCTATTTGAATCAAATGAAAGTCAAATACTTTCTACAAAGCTAATTGAATAAAATGAAAGTCAAACACATTCAAACAAAGTTATTTGAATCAAATGAAAGTCAAACACGTTCAAACAAAGCTATTTAAATGAAATGAAAGTGAAATGCATTCTACAAATCTATTTAAATTAAATGAAAGTCAAACACTTTCAAACAAATTTATTTGCATCAAATTCAAGTCAAATTTATTCTACAAAGCTAATTGAATCGAATGAAAGTCAAACACATTCAAACAAAGCTATTTGAATCAAATGAAAGTAAAATACATTCTATAAAGCTAATTGAATTAAATGAAAGTCAAACACATTCAAACAAAGCTATTTGAATCAAATGAAAGTAAAATACATTCTACAATGCTAATTGAATTAAATGAAAGTCAAACACATTCAAACAAAGCTATTTGAGTCAATTGAGAGTTAAACACATTCAAACAAAGCTATTTGAATCAAATGAAAGTCAAATACATTCTATAAAGCTAATTGAATCAAATGAAAGTCAAATACATTGTACAAAGCTAATTGAATCAAATGAAAGTCAAACACATTCAAACAAAGCTATTTGAATCAAATGAAAGTCACATACATTCTACAAAGCTAATTGAATCAAATGAAAGTCAAACACATTCAAACAAAGCTATTTGAATCAAATGAAAGTCAAATACATTCTAAAAAGCTAATTGAATCAAATGATAGTCAAACACATTCAAACAAAGCTATTCGAACCAAATGAAAGTCAAATACATTCTACAAACCTATTTGAATCAAATGAAAGTCAAACACATTCAATCAAAGCTATTTGAATCAAATGAAAGTCAAACACATTCAAACAAAGTTATTTGAATCGAAATATGAATCAAATACATTCAAACAAAGGTTTTTGAATCAAATGAAAGTCAAATACATTCTACAAAGCTAATTGAATCAAATGAAAGTCAAACACATTATAACAAAGCTATTTGAATAAAATGAGAGTTAAACACATTCAAACAAAGCTATTTGAATCAAATGAAAGTCAAACACATTCAAACAAAGTTATTTAAAATCAAATTCAAGTCAAATTTATTCTACAAAGCTAATCGAATCGAATGAAAGTCAAACACATTCATACAAAGCTTTTAGAAAAATCAAAGTCAAATACATTCTACAAAGCTAATTGAATCAAATAAAAGTCAAACACATTCAAACAAAGCTATTTGAATAAAATGAAAGTCAAATACATTCTACAAAGCTAATTGAATCAAATGAAAGTCAAACATATTCAAACAAAGCTATATGAGTCAATTGAGAGTTAAACACATTCAAACAAAGCTATTTTAATCTAATAAAAGTCAAATACATTCTATAAAGCTAATTGAATCAAATGAAAGTGAAACACATTCAAACAAAGCAATTTAAATCAAATGAAAGTCAAACACATTCAAACAAAGTTATTTAAAATCAAATGAAAGTGAAATGCATTCTACAAAGCTAATTTAATCAAATGAAAGTCAAACACATTCAAACAAAGCTAGTTGAATCAAATATGAGTCAAATACATTCACACAAAGCTATTTGAATCAAACGAAAGTCAAATACATTCTAAAAAGCTAATTGAATCAAATGAAAGTCAAACACATTCAAACAAAGCTATTCGAATCAAATGAAAGTCAAATACATTCTACAAAGCTAATTGAATCAAACAAAAGTCAAACACATTCAAACAATGCTATTTGAATCAAATGAAAGTCAAATACATTCTACAAAGCTGATTGAATCAAATGAAAGTCAAACACATTCAAACAAAGCTATTTGAATCAAATGAAATTCACATACATTCTACAAAGCTAATTGAATCAAATGAAAGTCAAACACATTCAAACAAAGTTATTAAATCAAATGAAAAGGAAATGCATTCTATAAAGTTAATTGAATCAAATGAAAGTAAAAAACATTCAAACAATACTATTTGAATCAAATGAGAGTCAAACACATTCAAACAAGTTAATTAAATCAAATAAAAGTCAAATACATTCTATAAAGCTGATTGAATCAAATGAAAGTTAAACACATTAAAACAAAGCTATTTGAATCAAATGAAAGTCAAACACATTCAAACAAAGCTATTCTAATCAATTGAGAGTTAAACACATTCAAACAAAGCTATTTGAATCAAATGAAAGTCAAATGCATTCTACAAAGCTAATTGAATCAAATAAAAGTCAAACAAATTTAAACAAAGCTATTCGAATCAAATGAAAGTCAAATACATTCTACAAAGCTAATTGAATCAAACGAAAGTCAAGCACATTCAAACAAAGCTATTTGAATCAATTGAAAGTCACATACATTCTTCAAAGCTGATTGAATCAAATGAAAGTCAAACAAATTCAAACAAAGCTATTTGAATCAAATGAAAGTCAAATATATTCTACAAAGCTAATTGAATCAAATGAAAGTCAAACACATTCAAACAAAGCTATTTGTATCAAATGAAAGTAAAATACATTCTACAAAGCTAATTGAATCAAATGAAAGTCAAACACATTCAAACAAAGCTGTTTAAATCAATTGAGAGTTAAACACATTCAAACAAAGCTATTTGAATCAAATGAAAGTCAAATACATTCTATAAAGCTAATTGAATGAAATGAAAGTGAAGCACATTCAAACAAAGCAATTTAAATCAAATGAAATTTAAACACATTCAAACAATGTTATTTAAAATTAAATGAAAGTGAAATGCATTCTACAAAGCTAATTTAATAAAATGAAAGTCAAACACATTCAAACAAAGCTAGTTGAATCGAATATGAGTCAAATACATTCACACAAAGCTATTTGAATCAAATGAAAGTCAAATACATTCTTCAAAGCTAATTGAATCAAATGAAAGTCAAACACATTCAAACAAAGCTATTTGAATCAAATGAGAGTCAAATACATTCAAACAAAGCCAATTAAATCAAATAAAAGTTAAATACATTCTACAAAGCTAATTGAATCAAATGAAAGTCAAATACATTCTAAAAAGCTAATTGAAACAAATGATAGTCAAACACATTCAAACAAAGCTATTCGAACCAAATGAAAGTCAAATACATTCAACAAAGCTATTTGAATCAAATGAAAGTGAAACACATTCAAACAAAGCTATTTGAATCAAATGAAAGTCAAACACATTCAAACAAAGTTTTTTGAATCAAATATGAATCAAATACATTCAAACAAAGGTTTTTGAATCAAATGAAAGTCAAATACATTCTACAAAGCTAATTGAATCAAATGAAAGTCAAACACATTCAAACAAAGCTATTTGAATCAAATGAGAGTCAAATACATTCAAACAAAGCTAATTAAATCAAATGAAAGTTAAATACATTCTACAAAGCTAATTGAATCAAATGAAAGTCAAACACATTCAAATAAAGCTATTTGAATCAAATTAAAGTCAAATACATTCAAACAAAGCCAATTAAATCAAATAAAAGTTAAATACATTCTACAAAGCTAATTGAATCAAATGAAAGTCAAACAAATTGAAACAAAGCTATTTGAATTAAATGAAAGTCAAATACATTTTAAAAAGCTAATTGAATCAAATGAAAGTAAAAAACATTCAAACAAAGCTATTTGAATCAAATGAAAGTCAAATACATTCTACAAAGCTAATTGAATAATATGAAAGTCAAACACATTCAAACAAAGCAATTTAAATCAAATGAAAGTGAAATACATTTTACAAAGCTAATTGAATCACATGAAAGTCAAACACATTCAAACAAAGCTATTTGAATCAAATGAAAGTCAAATACATTCTACAAAGCTAATTGAATCAAATGAAAGGCAAACACATTCAAACAAAGCTATTTGAATCAAATGAAAGTCAAACACGTTCAAACAAAGATATTTAAATCAAATGAAAGTGAAGTGCATTCTACAAAGCTAATTGAATCAAATAAAAGTCAAACACATTCAAATAAAGCTATTTGAATCAAATGAAAGTCAAACACTTTCAAACAAAGCAATTTAAATTAAATGAAAGTCAAACACATTCAAATAAAGCTATTTGATCAAATGAAAGTTAAACACATTCAAACAAAGCAATTTAAATCAAATGAAAGTGAAATGCATTCTACAAAGCTAATTGAATCACATAAAAGTCAAACTCATTCAAACAAAGCTATTTGAATCAAATGAAAGTCAAATTAATTCTACAAAGCTAATTGAATCAGATGAAAGTCAAACACATTCAAACAACCCTATTTGAATCAAATGAAAGTCAAATACATTCTACAAAGCTAATTGAATCAAATGAAAGTCAAACACATTCAAACAAAGCTATTTGAATCAAATGAAAGTCAAACACGTTCAAACAAAACTATTTAAATGAAATGAAAGTGAAATGCATTCTACAAATCTATTTAAATCAAATGAAAGTCAAACACTTTCAAACAAATTTATTTGCATCAAATTCAAGTCAAATTTATTCTACAAAGCTAATTGAATCGAATGAAAGTCAAACACATTCAAACAAAGCTATTTGAATCAAATGAAAGAAAAATACATTTTACAAAGCTAATTGAATCAAATGAAAGTTAAATACATTCAAACAAAGCTATTTATATCAAATGAAAGTCAAATACATTCTACAAAGCTAATTGAATCAAATGAAAGTCAAACACATTCAAACAAAGCTATTTGAATCAAATGAAAGTCAAATACATTCTACAATGCTAATTGAATCAAATGAAAGTCAAACACATTCAAATAAAGCTATTTGAGTCAATTGAGAGTTAAACACATTGAAACAAAGCTATTTGAATCAAATGAAAGTCAAATACATTCTATAAAGCTAATTGAATCAAATGAAAGACAAATACATTCTACAAAGCTAATTGAATCAAATGAAAGTCAAACACATTGAAACAAAGCTATTTGAATAAAATGAGAGTTAAACACATTCAAACAAAGCTATTTGAATCAAATGAAAGTCAAACACATTCAAACAAAGTTATTTAAAATCAAATTCAAGTCAAATTTATTCTACAAAGCTAATTGAATCAAATGAAAGTCAAACACATTCATACAAAGTTATTTAAAGTCAAATACATTCTATAAAGCTAATTGAATCAAATGAAAGTGAAACACATTCAAACAAAGCAATTTAAATCAAATAAAAGTCAAACACACTCAAACAAAGTTATTTAAAATCAAATGAAAGTTAAATGCATTCTACAAAGCTAATTTAATCAAATGAAAGTAAAAAAAATTCAAACAATGCTATTTGAATCAAATGAGAGTCAAACACATTCAAACAAAGTTAATTAAATCAAATAAAAGTCAAATACATTCTATAAAGCTGATTGAATCAAATGAAAGTTAAACACATTAAAACAAAGCTATTTGAATCAAATGAAAGTCAAACACATTCAAACAAAGCTATTTGAATCAATTGAGAGTTAAAGACATTCCAACAAAGCTATTTGAATCAAATGAAAGTCAAATGCATTCTACAAAGCTAATTGAATCAAATAAAAGTCAAACACATTCAAACAAAGCTATTCGAATCAAATGAAAGTCAAATACATTCTACAAAGCTAATTGAATCAAACGAAAGTCAAACACATTCAAACAAAGCTATTTGAATCAAATGAAAGTCAAATACATTCAACAAAGCTAATTGAATCAAATGAAAGTCAAACAAATTCAAACAAAGCTATTTGAATAAAATGAAAGTCAAATACATTCTACAAAGCTAATTGAATCAAATGAAAGTCAAACACATTCAAACAAAGCGATTTGAATAAAATGAAAGTCAAATACATTCTGAAAAGCTAATTGAATCAAATGATAGTCAAACACATTTAAACAAAGCTATTCGAACCAAATGAGAGTCAAATACATTCTACAAAGCTAATTGAATCAAATGAAATTCAAACACATTCAAACAAAGCTATTTGAATCAAATGAAAGTCAAACACATTCAAACAAAGTTATTTAAAATCAAATTCAAGTCAAATTTATTCTACAAAGCTAATTGAATCAAATGAAAGTCAAACACATTCATACAAAGTTATTTAAAGTCAAATACATTCTATAAAGCTAATTGAATCAAATGAAAGTGAAACACATTCAAACAAAGCAATTTAAATCAAATAAAAGTCAAACACACTCAAACAAAGTTATTTAAAATCAAATGAAAGTTAAATGCATTCTACAAAGCTAATTTAATCAAATGAAAGTAAAAAAAATTCAAACAATGCTATTTGAATCAAATGAGAGTCAAACACATTCAAACAAAGTTAATTAAATCAAATAAAAGTCAAATACATTCTATAAAGCTGATTGAATCAAATGAAAGTTAAACACATTAAAACAAAGCTATTTGAATCAAATGAAAGTCAAACACATTCAAACAAAGCTATTTGAATCAATTGAGAGTTAAAGACATTCCAACAAAGCTATTTGAATCAAATGAAAGTCAAATGCATTCTACAAAGCTAATTGAATCAAATAAAAGTCAAACACATTCAAACAAAGCTATTCGAATCAAATGAAAGTCAAATACATTCTACAAAGCTAATTGAATCAAACGAAAGTCAAACACATTCAAACAAAGCTATTTGAATCAAATGAAAGTCAAATACATTCAACAAAGCTAATTGAATCAAATGAAAGTCAAACAAATTCAAACAAAGCTATTTGAATAAAATGAAAGTCAAATACATTCTACAAAGCTAATTGAATCAAATGAAAGTCAAACACATTCAAACAAAGCGATTTGAATAAAATGAAAGTCAAATACATTCTGAAAAGCTAATTGAATCAAATGATAGTCAAACACATTTAAACAAAGCTATTCGAACCAAATGAGAGTCAAATACATTCTACAAAGCTAATTGAATCAAATGAAATTCAAACACATTCAAACAAAGCTATTTGAATCAAATGAAAGTCAAACCCATTCAAACAAAGTTATTTGAATCAAATATGAATCAAATACATTCAAACAAAGGTTTTTAAATCAAATAAAAGTCAAATACATTCTACAAAGCTAATTGAATCAAATGAAAGTCAAACACATTCAAACAAAGCTATTTGAATCAAATGAGAGTCAAATACATTCAAACAAAGTTAATTAAATCAAATGAAAGTTAAATACATTCTACAAAGCTAATTGAATCAAATGATAGTCAAACACATTCAAATAAAGCTATTTGAATCAAATGAGAGTCAAATACATTCAAACAAAGCTAATTAAATCAAATAAAAGTTAAATACATTCTACAAAGCTAATTGAATCAAATGAAAGTCAAACACAATTGAAACAAAGCTATTTGAATTAAATGAAAGTCAAATACATTCTAAAAAGCTAATTGAATCAAATGAAAGTAAAAAACATTCAAACAAAGCTATTTGAATCAAATGAAAGTCAAATACATTCTACAAAGCTAATTGAATAATATGAAAGTCAAACACATTCAAACAAAGCAATTTAAATCAAATGAAAGTGAAATACATTTTACAAAGCTAATTGAATCACATGAAGGTCAAACACATTCAAACAAAGCTATTTGAATCAAATGAAAGTCAAATACATTCTACAAAGCTAATTGAATCAAATAAAAGTCAAACAAATTTAAACAAAGCTATTCAAATCAAATGAAAGTCAAATACATTCTACAAAGCTAATTGAATCAAACGAAAGTCAAACACATTCAAACAGAGCTATTTGAATCAATTGAAAGTAAAATACGTTCTTCAAAGCTGATTGAATCAAATGAAAGTCAAACAAATTCAAACAAAGCTATTTGAATCAAATGAAAGTCAAATATATTCTACAAAGCTAAATGAATCAAATGAAAGTCAAACACATTCAAACAAAGCTATTTGTATCAAATGAAAGTCAAATACATTCTACAAAGCTAATTGAATCAAATGAAAGTCAAACACATTCAAACAAAGCTGTTTGAATCAATTGAGAGTTAAACACATTGAAACAAAGCTATTTGAATCAAATGAAAGTCAAATACATTCTATAAAGCTAATTGAATCGAATGAAAGTGAAGCACATTCAAACAAAGCAATTTAAATCAAATGAAAGTTAAACACATTCAAACAAAGTTATTTAAAATTAAATGAAAGTGAAATGCATTCTACAAAGCTAATTTAATCAAATGAAAGTCAAACACATTCAAACAAAGCTAGTTGAATCGAATATGAGTCAAATACATTCACACAAAGCTATTTGAATCAAATGAAAGTCAAATACATTCTTCAAAGCTAATTGAATCAAATGAAAGTCAAACACATTCAAACAAAGCTATTTGAATCAAATGAGAGTCAAATACATTCAAACAAAGCCAATTAAATCAAATAAAAGTTAAATACATTCTACAAAGCTAATTGAATCAAATGAAAGTCAAATACATTCTAAAAAGCTAATTGAATCAAATGATAGTCAAACACATTCAAACAAAGCTATTCGAACCAAATGAAAGTCAAATACATTCAACAAAGCTATTTGAATCAAATGAAAGTCAAACACATTCAAACAAAGCTATTTGAATCAAATGAAAGTCAAACACATTCAAACAAAGTTATTTGAATCAAGTATGAATCAAATACATTCAAACAAAGGTTTTTGAATCAAATGAAAGTCAAATACATTCTACAAAGCTAATTGAATCAAATGAAAGTCAAACACATTCAAACAAAGCTATTTGAATCAAATGAGAGTCAAATACATTCAAACAAAGCTAATTAAATCAAATGAAAGTTAAATACATTCTACAAAGCTAATTGAATCAAATGAAAGTCAAACACATTCAAATAAAGCTATTTGAATCAAATTAAAGTCAAATACATTCAAACAAAGCCAATTAAATCAAATAAAAGTTAAATACATTCTACAAAGCTAATTGAATCAAATGAAAGTCAAACAAATTGAAACAAAGCTATTTGAATTAAATGAAAGTCAAAGACATTCTAAAAAGCTAATTGAATCAAATGAAAGTAAAAAACATTCAAACAAAGCTATTTGAATCAAATGAAAGTAAAAAACATTCAAACAAAGCTATTTGAATCAAATGAAAGTAAAATACATTCTACAAAGCTAATTGAATCAAATAAAAGTCAAACACATTCAAACAAAGCTATTTGTATCAAATGAAAGTCAAATACATTCTACAAAGCTAATTGAATCAAATGAAAGTCAAACACATTCAAACAAAGCTATTTGAGTCAATTGAGAGTTAAACACATTGAAACAAAGCTATTTGAATCAAATGAAAGTCAAATACATTCTATAAAGCTAATTGAATCAAATGAAAGACAAATACATTCTACAAAGCTAATTGAATCAAATGAAAGTCAAACACATTGAAACAAAGCTATTTGAATAAAATGAGAGTTAAACACATTCAAACAAAGCTATTTGAATCAAATGAAAGTCAAACACATTCAAACAAAGTTATTTAAAATCAAATGAAAGTGAAATGCATTCTACAAAGCTAATTTAATCAAATGAAAGTAAAAAAAATTCATACAATGCTATTTGAATCAAATGAGAGTCAAACACATTCAAACAAAGTTAATTAAATCAAATAAAAGTCAAATACATTCTATAAAGCTGATTGAATCAAATGAAAGTCAAACACATTCATACAAAGTTATTTAAAGTCAAATACATTCTATAAAGCTAATTGAAACAAATGAAAGTGAAACACATTCAAACAAAGCAATTTAAATCAAATGAAAGTCAAACACATTCAAACAAAGTTATTTAAAATCAAATGAAAGTGAAATGCATTCTACAAAGCTAATTTAATCAAATGAAAGTAAAAAAAATTCAAACAATGCTATTTGAATCAAATGAGAGTCAAACACATTCAAACAAAGTTAATTAAATCAAATAAAAGTCAAATACATTCTATAAAGCTGATTGAATCAAATGAAAGTGATGTGGATCAAGAGGGAAATTCTTTTGAAGAGCCAATCATATTGGTTTTAAGGCCAATAGGGTTTGAGCTTGGAGTAAAGAATCAAGAATGGTTAACATGCGCAGCCATTGAAGAAGAAGTCAAGGTCCAGTTGGGTTCCGACGACGGCAGTGGCGGCGACGCGCCGATCTGGGTGCCACGCGCCGGCTCCCTAGCTCCGGCCTGAGTCCAGCTACACGGCGGTGGGGCGCGTGTCGATGATGGCGGCGCGTGAGGTGGTGGTTCGGCGGCAGTACGAAAATAAAGATTTTCCTAACTTAGTTTTTTCTAGAGTTTTTGCTTGCAAGTTTTTACCTTTCACTTGAAAGGGTTTTTCTTGGTTTAAGCAATTAGGAATCTTCTTAATTTCTGTTATTTTATTTTAAAATAATTTCTAAGTCAATTAGGAATTGTTTTAAGAAGTTTTAGGTTAATTAGAACTAGTCTTATTACTAGTTTCCTAGTTCCATTAGAATTGGTTCTCCTATTCTATCTAGGATACTTGGAGATCAAGGCTAGGGTTTTTTCCTAGTTCGAATAGACTTAGGAATAGTTAGTTTTAGTCTATAAATAATGTAATTTTCGTGATTTTTCAAAAACATTCGAAAATCATTAAAATTCAAGTTAATTGTTTGTTTTGCTTAATTGCTTACAAATTCTTTTGCTAGTTTTCAATTCAAGGAGTTGTTTTGATAATTAGAACGTTCAATTCTTAGTTCTAGGAGTAGTCTAAGTTTTGTTCATCAAAGTACTTAGTTCCAGGAGTGGTCTAGGTAATTTGAGAGGCGTTGAATTCGTTCCAGGAGTGGTCGTTTTCAAAGTCATATCCGGTTCGTTATTCTTAAGTTGTTCGATTTTCTTAGGAAATTCGAAGGGCTTGTGTTACTTGTGTGATTTTAGATTCTTTATTAAGTTAAGGGGTTTAAATCCACATCAAATTGGTATCAGAGCTTGTGTGATACCACATCAAATTGGTATCAGATTTCAGGGGTTTTTGATCGTTCAACAATTCGTTCATCAAATCGCACTTGTTCTCGGATAACCAGTTTTTCTGTCAACCTCAGAAGGCTCGTTCTCCTTCGTTACAAGGTCTTTTCAGGTGATTCTTTTTTTGATTTTGGGTGAAATTTGGTCTACTTTCTGCCTGTGAAATTTAGGAATTTTTCGAGTTCGTTTGCTATTAAACTGGACTGTTTTCCGCAACTGTGTCAGTTTTGGTCCGATTTAATACTTACTGCTCGTTGTGTGCGATTTTGTTCCAAGTTGTGTTGCGATTTTTGTGGGATATACCTGTGTGGATAAGGGTTCTTTTACGTCTGTTTTTTTCACATAATTATGGAGGAAGGGATCCGAAAATCTATGGATGAATTTGCAAAGTTACTTCAAGGTCATAAAAAGAAGAAAAAACATGAAGATGATAACGTAGATTTTGGCTTTGGTAACAAACATATGCTTATGGAGCGACTGAATTTACATGAAGAAATTATTTTTCAAGGTCAACAAGATAGTTTGTTTCATACTCGATGCAAAGTTGTTGATAGAACTTGTAGGGTGATCATTGATAGTGGTTCGTGTACCAATGTAGCGTCTACAGAGATGGTTACTAAACTCCAACTTCCTACAAGAGATCATGAAAAACCATATAAGTTGGGTTGGCTAGATAATTCTATGGGTTTTCATGTAGAACAACAAGCTTTGGTGAATTTCTCCATTGGCAATTACAAGGAAGAATTATGGTGCGATGTGATTCCTATGAGTGCTTGTCACGTTCTTTTAGGAAGACCATGGCAATTTGATCGACATGTTAAACATGATGGTGTGGCCAACACATATTCGGTCAAGGTGGGAAACAAGAGGTTCAAACTTATTCCTTTAACTATTATTCCATGCCGCGTTAAAGTTAAAGAGATGGAGGAAGATTGTCAAAAGGATAAGGAAGAGGAACATGTAGGTGCTAAAGAGCTCGAAGAAAAGGTGAGTGAAACAATTGATGTTCCAATTGTGTGTGACGTTGTTCAAGATCAGATTATTCATAATGATCTACCAATGGTGGTGTCGGAAAAGGTTTTTGATACTATTGAGGAGCCATTCGTGAATCAAGATAATAATTTAATGGTTTCTTTAGAAGTGGTGGATTCATTAGGCATGCATAAAGAGAAGAAATTGTTAGTCATACATGAGAAAAATATCATGAAGCCTAAAGTGTTCTTATGGTCAACTTCGAAGACCAAGGACCAAATTGAGAATTGGTTGTTTCTAAAATATTGCCTTGCTCGTGGTGATGTTGTTACATTGCTTAAAATTGCTAGCGTTGAGGTAATAGTTCTTTTGGCTTGTATTCGTCGAATTTGGATGGTTTCATGGAATTGTTCTCCTTACCTAGATGATGTGAATTTGAGGACAAATTCTTTTGAAGAGGGGGAGAATGATGTGGATCAAGAGGGAAATTCTTTTGAAGAGCCAATCATATTGGTTTTAAGGCCAATAGGGTTTGAGCTTGGAGTAAAGAATCAAGAATGGTTAACATGCGCAGCCATTGAAGAAGAAGTCAAGGTCCAGTTGGGTTCCGACGACGGCAGTGGCGGCGACGCGCCGATCTGGGTGCCACGCGCCGGCTCCCTAGCTCCGGCCTGAGTCCAGCTACACGGCGGTGGGGCGCGTGTCGATGATGGCGGCGCGTGAGGTGGTGGTTCGGCGGCAGTACGAAAAGAAAGATTTTCCTAACTTAGTTTTTTCTAGAGTTTTTGCTTGCAAGTTTTTACCTTTCACTTGAAAGGGTTTTTCTTGGTTTAAGCAATTAGGAATCTTCTTAATTTCTGTTATTTTATTTTAAAATAATTTCTAAGTCAATTAGGAATTGTTTTAAGAAGTTTTAGGTTAATTAGAACTAGTCTTATTACTAGTTTCCTAGTTCCATTAGAATTGGTTCTCCTATTCTATCTAGGATACTTGGAGATCAAGGCTAGGGTTTTTTCCTAGTTCGAATAGACTTAGGAATAGTTAGTTTTAGTCTATAAATAATGTAATTTTCGTGATTTTTCAAAAACATTCGAAAATCATTAAAATTCAAGTTAATTGTTTGTTTTGCTTAATTGCTTACAAATTCTTTTGCTAGTTTTCAATTCAAGGAGTTGTTTTGATAATTAGAACGTTCAATTCTTAGTTCTAGGAGTAGTCTAAGTTTTGTTCATCAAAGTACTTAGTTCCAGGAGTGGTCTAGGTAATTTGAGAGGCGTTGAATTCGTTCCAGGAGTGGTCGTTTTCAAAGTCATATCCGGTTCGTTATTCTTAAGTTGTTCGATTTTCTTAGGAAATTCGAAGGGCTTGTGTTACTTGTGTGATTTTAGATTCTTTATTAAGTTAAGGGGTTTAAATCCACATCAGAAAGTCAAACACATTGAAACAAAGCTATTTGAGTCAATTAAGAGTTAAACACATTGAAACAAAGCTATTTGAATCAAATGAAAGTCAAATACATTCTATAAAGCTAATTGAATCAAATGAAAGACAAATACATTCTACAAAGCTAATTGAATCAAATGAAAGTCAAACACATTGAAAAAAAGCTATTTGAATAAAATGAGAGTTAAACACATTCAAACAAAGCTATTTGAATCAAATGAAAGTCAAACACATTCAAACAAAGTTATTTAAAATCAAATTCAAGTCAAATTTATTCTACAAAGCTAATTGAATCAAATGAAAGTCAAACACATTCATACAAAGTTATTTAAAGTCAAATACATTCTGTAAAGCTAATTGAATCAAATGAAAGTGAAACACATTCAAACAAAGCAATTTAAATCAAATAACAGTCAAACACATTCAAACAAAGTTATTTAAAATCAAATGAAAGTTAAATGCATTCTACAAAGCTAATTTGATCAAATGAAAGTAAAAAAAAATTCAAACAATGCTATTTGAATCAAATGAGAGTCAAACACATTCAAACAAAGTTAATTAAATCAAATAAAAGTCAAATACATTCTATAAAGCTGATTGAATCAAATGAAAGTTAAACACATTAAAACAAAGCTATTTGAATCAAATGAAAGTCAAACACATTCAAACAAAGCTTTTTGAATCAATTGAGAGTTAAAGACATTCCAACAAAGCTATTTGAATCAAATGAAAGTCAAATGCATTCTACAAAGCTAATTGAATCAAATAAAAGTCAAACACATTCAAACAAAGCTATTCGAATCAAATGAAAGTCAATTACATTCTACAAAGCTAATTGAATCAAACGAAAGTCAAACACATTCAAACAAAGCAATTTGAATCAAATGAAAGTCAAATACATTCAACAAAGCTAATTGAATCAAATGAAAGTCAAACAAATTCAAACAAAGCTATTTGAATCAAATGAAAGTCAAATACATTCTACAAAGCTAATTGAATCAAATGAAAGTCAAACACATTCAAACAAAGCGATTTGAATAAAATGAAAGTCAAATACATTCTAAAAAGCTAATTGAATCAAATGATAGTCAAACACATTTAAACAAAGCTATTCGAACCAAATGAGAGTCAAATACATTCTACAAAGCTAATTGAATCAAATGAAATTCAAACACATTCAAACAAAGCTATTTGAATCAAATGAAAGTCAAACCCATTCAAACAAAGTTATTTGAATCAAATATGAATCAAATACATTCAAACAAAGGTTTTTGAATCAAATAAAAGTCAAATACATTCTACAAAGCTAATTGAATCAAATGAAAGTCAAACACATTCAAACAAAGCTATTTGAATCAAATGAGAGTCAAATACATTCAAACAAAGTTAATTAAATCAAATGAAAGTTAAATACATTTTACAAAGCTAATTGAATCAAATGATAGTCAAACACATTCAAATAAAGCTATTTGAATCAAATGAGAGTCAAATACATTCAAACAAAGCTAATTAAATCAAATAAAAGTTAAATACATTCTACAAAGCTAATTGAATCAAATGAAAGTCAAACACATTGAAACAAAGCTATTTGAATTAAATGAAAGTCAAATACATTCTAAAAAGCTAATTGAATCAAATGAAAGTAAAAAACATTCAAACAAAGCTATTTGAATCAAATGAAAGTCAAATACATTCTACAAATCTAAATGAATAATATTAAAGTCAAACACATTCAAACAAAGCAATTTAAATCAAATGAAAGTGAAATACATTTTACAAAGCTAATTGAATCACATGAAGGTCAAACACATTCAAACAAAGCTATTTGAATCAAATGAAAGTCAAATACATTCTACAAAGCTAATTGAATCAAATAAAAGTCAAACAAATTTAAACAAAGCTATTCGAATCAAATGAAAGTCAAATACATTCTACAAAGCTAATTGAATCAAACGAAAGTCAAACACATTCAAACAAAGCTATTTGTATCAAATGAAAGTCAAATACATTCTACAAAGCTAATTAAATCAAATGAAAGTCAAACACATTCAAACAAAGTTGTTTGAATCAATTGAGAGTTAAACACATTCAAACAAAGCTATTTGAATCAAATGAAAGTCAAATACATTCTATAAAGCTAATTGAATCAAATGAAAGTGAAGCTTATTCAAACAAAGCAATTTAAATCAAATGAAAGTTAAACACATTCAAACAAAGTTATTTAAAATTAAATGAAAGTGAAATGCATTCTACAAAGCTAATTTAATCAAAAGAAAGTCAAACACATTCAAACAAAGCTAGTTGAATCGAATATGAGTCAAATACATTCACACAAAGCTATTTGAATCAAATGAAAGTCAAATACATTCTTCAAAGCTAATTGAATCAAATGAAAGTCAAACACATTCAAACAAAGCTATTTGAATCAAATGAGAGTCAAATACATTCAAACAAAGCCAATTAAATCAAATAAATGTTAAATACATTCTACAAAGCTAATTGAATCAAATAAAAGTCAAATACATTCTAAAAAGCTAATTGAATCAAATGATAGTCAAACACATTCAAACAAAGCTATTCGAACCAAATGAAAGTCAAATACATTCAACAAAGCTATTTGAATCAAATGAAAGTCAAACACATTCAAACAAAGCTATATGAGTCAATTGAGAGTTAAACACATTCAAACAAAGCTATTTTAATCAAATGAAAGTCAAATACATTCTATAAAGCTAATTGAATCAAATGAAAGTAAAACACATTCAAACAAAGCAATTTAAATCAAATGAAAGTCAAACACATTCAAACAAAGTTATTTAAAATCAAATGAAAGTGAAATGCATTCTACAAAGCTAATTTGATCAAATGAAAGTCAAACACATTCAAACAAAGTTATTTGAATCAAATATGAATCAAATACATTCAAACAAAGGTTTTTGAATCAAATGAAAGTCAAATACATTCTACAAAGCTAATTGAATCAAATGAAAGTCAAACACATTCAAACAAAGCTATTTGAATTAAATGAGAGTCAAATATATTCACACAAAGCTAATTAAATCAAATGAAAGTTAAATACATTCTACAAAGCTAATTGAATCAAATGAAAGTCAAACACATTCAAATAAAGCTATTTGAATCAAATTAAAGTCAAATACATTCAAACAAAGCCAATTAAATCAAATAAAAGTTAAATACATTCTACAACGCTAATTGAATCAAATGAAAGTCAAACAAATTGAAACAAAGCTATTTGAATTAAATGAAAGTCAAATACATTCTAAAAAGCTAATTGAATCAAATGAAAGTAAAAAACATTCAAACAAAACTATTTGAATCAATTTAAAGTCAAATACATTCTACAAAGCTAATTGAATAATATGAAAGTCAAACACAATCAAACAAAGCAATTTAAATCAAATGAAAGTGAAATACATTTTACAAAGCTAATTGAATCACATGAAAGTCAAACACATTCAAACAAAGCTATTTCATTCAAATGAAAGTCAAATACATTCTACAAAGCTAATTGAATCAAATGAAAGTCAAACACATTCAAACAAAGCTATTTGAATCAAATGAAAGTCAAACACGTTCAAACAAAGATATTTAAATCAAATGAAAGTGAAATGCATTCTACAAAGCTAATTGAATCAAATAAAAGTCAAACACATTCAAATAAAGCTATTTGAATCAAATGAAAGTCAAACACATTCAAACAAAGCAATTTAAATTAAATGAAAGTCAAACACATTCAAATAAAGCTATTTGATCAAATGAAAGTCAAACACATTCAAACAAAGCAATTTAAATCAAATGAAAGTGAAATGCATTCTACAAAGCTAATAGAATCACATAAAAGTCAAACTCATTCAAACAAAGCTATTTGTATCAAATGAAAGTCAAATACATTCTACAAAGCTAATTGAATCAGATGAAAGTCAAACACATTCAAACAACCCTATTTGAATCAAATGAAAGTCAAATACATTCTACAAAGCTAATTGAATCAAATGAAAGTCAAACACATTCAAACAATGCTATTTGAATTAAATGAAAGTCAAATTTATTCTACAAAGCTAATTGAATCGAATGAAAGTCAAACACATTCAAACAAAGCTATTTGAATCAAATGAAAGTAAAATACATTCTACAAAGCTAATTGAATCAAATGAAAGTCAAACACATTCAAACAAAGCTATTTGTATCAAATGAAAGTCAAATACATTCTACAAAGCTAATTGAATCAAATGAAAGTCAAACACATTCAAACAAAGCTATTTGAATCAGATGAAAGTCAAATACATTCTACAATGCTAATTGAATCAAATGAAAGTCAAACACATTCAAACAAAGCTATTTGAGTCAATTGAGAGTTAAACACATTGAAACAAAGCTATTTGAATCAAATGAAAGTCAAATACATTCTATAAAGCTAATTGAATCAAATGAAAGACAAATACATTCTACAAAGCTAATTGAATCAAATGAAAGTCAAACACATTGAAACAAAAGCTATTTGAATAAAATGAGAGTTAAACACATTCAAACAAAGCTATTTGAATCAAATGAAAGTCAAACACATTCAAACAAAGTTATTTAAAATCAAATTCAAGTCAAATTTATTCTACAAAGCTAATTGAATCAAATGAAAGTAAAACACATTCATACAAAGTTATTTAAAGTCAAATACATTCTATAAAGCTAATTGAATCAAATGAAAGTGAAACACATTCAAACAAAGCAATTTAAATCAAATGAAAGTCAAACACATTCAAACAAAGCTATTTAAAATCAAATGAAAGTGAAATGCATTCTACAAAGCTAATTTAATCAAATGAAAGTAAAAAAAATTCAAACAATGCTATTTGAATCAAATGAGAGTCAAACACATTCAAACAAAGTTAATTAAATCAAATAAAAGTCAAACACATTCAAACAAAGCTATTTGAATCAATTGAGAGTTAAAGATATTCCAACAAAGCTATTTGAATCAAATGAAAGTCAAATGCATTCTACAAAGCTAATTGAATCAAATAAAAGTCAAAACACATTCAAACAAAGCTATTCGAATCAAATGAAAGTCAAATACATTCTACAAAGCTAATTGAATCAAACGAAATTCAAACACATTCAAACAAAGCTATTTGAATCAAATGAAAGTCAAATACATTCAACAAAGCTAATTGAATCAAATGAAAGTCAAACAAATTCAAACAAAGCTATTTGAATCAAATGAAAGTCAAATACATTCTACAAAGCTAATTGAATCAAATGAAAGTCAAACACATTCAAGCAAAGCGATTTGAATAAAATGAAAGTCAAATACATTCTAAAAAGCTAATTGAATCAAATGATAGTCATACACATTTAAACAAAGCTATTCGAACCAAATGAGAGTCAAATACATTCTACAAAGCTAATTGAATCAAATGAAATTCAAACACATTCAAACAAAGCTATTTGAATCAAATGAAAGTCAAACCCATTCAAACAAAGTTATTTGAATCAATATGAATCAAATACATTCAAACAAAGGTTTTTGAATCAAATGAAAGTCAAATACATTCTACAAAGCTAATTGAATTAAATGAAAGTCAAACACATTCAAACAAAGCTATTTGAATCAAATGAGAGTCAAATACATTCAAACAAAGTTAATTAAATCAAATGAAAGTTAAATACATTCTACAAAGCTAATTGAATCAAATGATAGTCAAACACATTCAAATAAAGCTATTTGAATCAAATGAAAGTCAAATGCATTCTACAAAGCTAATTGAATCAAATAAAAGTCAAACACATTCAAACAAAGCTATTCGAATCAAATGAAAGTCAAATACATTCTACAAAGCTAATTGAATCAAACGAAATTCAAACACATTCAAACAAAGCTATTTGAATCAAAATGAAAGTCAAATACATTCAACAAAGCTAATTGAATCAAATGAAAGTCAAACAAATTCAAACAAAGCTATTTGAATCAAATGAAAGTCAAATACATTCTACAAAGCTAATTGAATCAAATGAAAGTCAAACACATTCAAGCAAAGCGATTTGAATAAAAAAGAAAGTCAAATACATTCTAAAAAGCTTATTGAATCAAATGATAGTCAAACACATTTAAACAAAGCTATTCGAACCAAATGAGAGTCAAATACATTCTACAAAGCTAATTGAATCAAATGAAATTCAAACACATTCAACAAAGCTATTTGAATCAAATGAAAGTCAAACCCATTCAAACAAAG
Organism: Chenopodium quinoa; assembly: GCF_001683475.1. Taxonomy (NCBI): domain Eukaryota; kingdom Viridiplantae; phylum Streptophyta; class Magnoliopsida; order Caryophyllales; family Amaranthaceae; genus Chenopodium; species Chenopodium quinoa. Next base: position 4,533 of record NW_018743875.1, on the reverse strand, counting down.
TTATTTGAATCAAATATGAATCAAATACATTCAAACAAAGGTTTTTGAATCAAATGAAAGTCAAATACATTCTACAAAGCTAATTGAATTAAATGAAAGTCAAACACATTCAAACAAAGCTATTTGAAACAAATGAGAGTCAAATACATTCAAACAAAGTTAATTAAATCAAATGAAAGTTAAATACATTCTACAAAGCTAATTGAATCAAATGATAGTCAAACACATTCAAACAAAGTTATTCGAATCAAATGAAAGTCAAATACATTCTACAAAGCTGATTGAATCAAATGAAAGTCAAACACATTCAAACAAAGCTAGTTGAATTGAATATGAGTCAAATACATTCACACAAAGCTATTTGAATCAAATGAAAGTCAAATACATTCTACAAAGCTAATTGAATCAAATGAAAGTCAAACACATTCAAGCAAAGCGATTTGAATAAAATGAAAGTCAAATACATTCTAAAAAGCTAATTGAATCAAATGATAGTCAAACACATTTAAACAAAGCTATTCGAACCAAATGAGAGTCAAATACATTCTACAAAGCTAATTGAATCAAATGAAAATTCAAACACATTCAAACAAAGCTATTTGAATCAAATGAAAGTCAAACACATTCAAACAAAGTTATTTAAAATCAAATGAAAGTGAAATGCATTCTACAAAGCTAATTTAATCAAATGAAAGTCAAACACATTCAAACAAAGCTATTTGTATCAAATGAAAGTCAAATACATTCTACAAAGCTAATTGAATCAAATGAAAGTCAAACACATTCAAACAAAGCTATTTGAATCAAATGAAAGTCAAATACATTCTACAATGCTAATTGAATCAAATGAAAGTCAAACACATTCAAACAAAGCTATTTGAGTCAATTGAGAGTTAAACACATTGAAACAAAGCTATTGAATCAAATGAAAGTCAAATACATTCTATAAAGCTAATTGAATCAAATGAAAGACAAATACATTCTACAAAGCTAATTGAATCAAATGAAAGTCAAACACATTGAAACAAAGCTATTTGAATAAAATGAGAGTTAAACACATTCAAACAAAGCTATTTGAATCAAATGAAAGTCAAACACATTCAAACAAAGTTATTTAAAATCAAATTCAAGTCAAATTTATTCTACAAAGCTAATTGAATCAAATGAAAGTCAAACACATTCATACAAAGTTATTTAAAGTCAAATACATTCTATAAAGCTAATTGAATCAAATGAAAGTGAAACACATTCAAACAAAGCAATTTAAATCAAATGAAAGTCAAACACATTCAAACAAAGTTATTTAAAATCAAATGAAAGTGAAATGCATTCTACAAAGCTAATTTAATCAAATGAATGTAAAAAAAATTCAAACAATGCTATTTGAATCAAATGAGAGTCCAAACACATTCAAACAAAGTTAATTAAATCAAATAAAAGTCAAACACATTCAAACAAAGCTATTTGAATCAATTGAGAGTTAAAGACATTCCAACAAAGCTATTTGAATCAAATGAAAGTCAAATGCATTCTACAAAGCTAATTGAATCAAATAAAAGTCAAAACACATTCAAACAAAGCTATTCGAATCAAATGAAAGTCAATACATTCTACAAAGCTAATTGAATCAAACGAAATTCAAACACATTCAAACAAAGCTATTTGAATCAAATGAAAGTCAAATACATTCAACAAAGCTAATTGAATCAAATGAAAGTCAAACAAATTCAAACAAAGCTATTTGAATCAAATGAAAGTCAAATACATTCTACAAAGCTAATTGAATCAAATGAAAGTCAAACACATTCAAGCAAAGCGATTTGAATAAAATGAAAGTAAAATACATTCTAAAAAGCTAATTGAATCAAATGATAGTCATACACATTTAAACAAAGCTATTCGAACCAAATGAGAGTCAAATACATTCTACAAAGCTAATTGAATCAAATGAAATTCAAACACATTCAAACAAAGCTATTTGAATCAAATGAAAGTCAAACCCATTCAAACAAAGTTATTTGAATCAAATATGAATCAAATACATTCAAACAAAGGTTTTTGAATCAAATGAAAGTCAAATACATTCTACAAAGCTAATTGAATTAAATGAAAGTCAAACACATTCAAACAAAGCTATTTGAATCAAATGAGAGTCAAATACATTCAAACAAAGTTATTTAAATCAAATGAAAGTTAAATACATTCTACAAAGCTAATTGAATCAAATGATAGTCAAACACATTCAAATAAAGCTATTTGAATCAAATGAAAGTCAAATGCATTCTACAAAGCTAATTGAATCAAATAAAAGTCAAACACATTCAAACAAAGCTATTCGAATCAAATGAAAGTCAAATACATTCTACAAAGCTAATTGAATCAAACGAAATTCAAACACATTCAAACAAAGCTATTTGAATCAAATGAAAGTCAAATACATTCAACAAAGCTAATTGAATCAAATGAAAGTCAAACAAATTCAAACAAAGCTATTTGAATCAAATGAGAGTCAAATACATTCTACAAAGCTAATTGAATCAAATGAAAGTCAAACACATTCAAGCAAAGCGATTTGAATAAAATGAAAGTCAAATACATTCTAAAAAGCTTATTGAATCAAATGATAGTCAAACACATTTAAACAAAGCTATTCGAACCAAATGAGAGTCAAATACATTCTACAAAGCTAATTGAATCAAATGAAATTCAAACACATTCAAACAAAGCTATTTGAATCAAATGAAAGTCAAACCCATTCAAACAAAGTTATTTGAATCAAATATGAATCAAATACATTCAAACAAAGGTTTTTTGAATCAAATGAAAGTCAAATACATTCTACAAAGCTAATTGAATTAAATGAAAGTCAAACACATTCAAACAAAGCTATTTGAAACAAATGAGAGTCAAATACATTCAAACAAAGTTAATTAAATCAAATGAAAGTTAAATACATTCTACAAAGCTAATTGAATCAAATGATAGTCAAACACATTCAAACAAAGTTATTCGAATCAAATGAAAGTCAAATACATTCTACAAAGCTGATTGAATCAAATGAAAGTCAAACACATTCAAACAAAGCTAGTTGAATCGAATATGAGTCAAATACATTCACACAAAGCTATTTGAATCAAATGAAAGTCAAATACATTCTACAAAGCTAATTGAATCAAATGAAGTCAAACACATTCAAGCAAAGCGATTTGAATAAAATGAAAGTCAAATACATTCTAAAAAGCTAATTGAATCAAATGATAGTCAAACACATTTTAAAAACAAGCTATTCGAACCAAATGAGAGTCAAATACATTCTACAAAGCTAATTGAATCAAATGAAATTCAAACACATTCAAACAAAGCTATTTGAATCAAATGAAAGTCAAACCCATTCAAACAAAGTTATTTGAATCAAATATGAATCAAATAATTCAAACAAAGGTTTTTGAATCAAATGAAAGTCAAATACATTCTACAAAGCTAATTGAATTAAATGAAAGTCAAAACACATTCAAACAAAGCTATTTGAAACAAATGAGAGTCAAATACATTCAAACAAAGTTAATTAAATCAAATGAAAGTCAAATACATTCTAAAAAGCTAATTGAATCAAAATGAAAGTCAAACACATTCAAACAAAGTTATTCGAATCAAATGAAAGTCAAATACATTCTACGAAGCTAATTGAATCAAACAAAAGTCAAACACATTCAAACAAAGCTATTTGAATCAAATGAAAGTCAAATACATTCTACAAAGCAGATTGAATCAAATGAAAGTCAAACACATTCAAACAAAGCTAGTTGAATCGAATATGAGTCAAATACATTCACACAAGCTATTTGAATCAAATGAAAGTCAAATACATTCTACAAAGCTAATTGAATCAAATGAAATTCAAACACATTCAAACAAAGCTATTTGAATTAAATGAAAGTCAAACACATTCAAACAAAGTTAATTAAATCAAATGAAAGTGAAATGCATTCTATAAAGTTAATTGAATCAAATGAAAGTAAAAAACATTCAAACAAATGCTATTTGAATCAAATGAGAGTCAAACACATTCAAACAAAGTTAATTAAATCAAATAATAGTCAAATACATTCTATAAAGCTGATTGAATCAAATGAAAGTTAAACACATTAAAACAAAGCTATTAGAATCAAATGAAAGTCAAACACATTCAAACAAAGCTAGTTTGAATAAAATGAAAGTCAAATACATTCTACAAAGCTAATTGAATCAAATGAAAGTCAAACACATTCAAACAAAGCTATTTGAATAAAATGAAAGTCAAATACATTCTACAAAGCTAATTGAATCAAATGAAAGTCAAACATATTCAAACGAAGCTATTTGAGTCAATTGAGAGTTAAACACATTCAAAAAAAGCTATTTTAATCAAATGAAAGTAAAATACATTCTATAAAGCTAATTGAATCAAATGAAAGTGAAACACATTCAAACAAAGCAATTTAAATCAAATGAAAGTCAAACACATTCAAACAAAGTTATTTAAAATCAAATAAA